>NW_025797107.1:0-2678 GCF_021613505.1 Equus quagga | reverse complement strand
GATATTGATGAGCATTGATAGTGTAAACTTTTTAATTTTTTTAAATTAGCACCAAGCGAAGCTGGGGCTGTGAAGAGGGGCTGCCCGATGGGAGATGTGGCTGTCGAGAACAGGGGTGGGAGGTGAAGAATTAATACCCTTTCCTTTGCTCCTGCTGGTACTTCCCATTGGTTGAATCCATAGGAAATTCGAAGGCAAGATTCCCCAGGTGATGTAATCCACAGATGTCAGCCTTCCGGGGCACACAAAGGGAAGAGAAAGATAAAAAACAGATCTTGGTGGGGGATGGGGAGGCATACATGCTGAGAGTGACCAGGCCAGAGAATTAGGTAATTTGTCTAAAGTCTTAAAGTGGGGGAGTGTGAAAGTCGGGGAGCCATAGAAATAAAGATATGATGATAAGTGTGCTGCATTCAAGTTTTAAAAGCATGAAGAAGCAAGTCGTGGGAGGGTTCGGAAGAGCCCAGGGGATAGGTAGGAGCTTCTGGGACAGAGAAAGGGGAAAGGACAAGCTGAAGCAGCCCAGGCAAAGGCTGCAGATGTGCAAGAACACCGCTGCTGGGCAGGAGTGAGCTGCTCTGTGGGGCTGGAGAGTGCTAGGAAGGTTCCAGAAATCTCTCAGGGGAGGCTGGAGACGGAGCTCAGAAGTGTTGCTATTGGATGAGATAAAGCCACTACTTATCCATTAATTTATTAAAAGTATGTATTGATTGAGCATCTGCTCTTTGCCAGGTCTTATGCGAGGAGCTGGGATTACAACAATGAAAAGTGCCGTCATGGTCTTGACCTCATGGGGCTTATAGTCTAGTGGAGGATGGGTAGAAACCAAACAGTGAACCAATTACAGCTGGGATCAGTGCTCTGAAGAAAAATCTGGTTTATCTCCTGTAAGCAATGGGGAGATATTGATGAGCATTGATAGTGTAAACTTTTTAATTTTTTTAAATTAGCACCAAGCGAAGCTGGGGCTGTGAAGAGGGGCTGCCCGATGGGAGATGTGGCTGTCGAGAACAGGGGTGGGAGGTGAAGAATTAATACCCTTTCCTTTGCTCCTGCTGGTACTTCCCATTGGTTGAATCCATAGGAAATTCGAAGGCAAGATTCCCCAGGTGATGTAATCCACAGATGTCAGCCTTCCGGGGCACACAAAGGGAAGAGAAAGATAAAAAACAGATCTTGGTGGGGGATGGGGAGGCATACATGCTGAGAGTGACCAGGCCAGAGAATTAGGTAATTTGTCTAAAGTCTTAAAGTGGGGGAGTGTGAAAGTCGGGGAGCCATAGAAATAAAGATATGATGATAAGTGTGCTGCATTCAAGTTTTAAAAGCATGAAGAAGCAAGTCGTGGGAGGGTTCGGAAGAGCCCAGGGGATAGGTAGGAGCTTCTGGGACAGAGAAAGGGGAAAGGACAAGCTGAAGCAGCCCAGGCAAAGGCTGCAGATGTGCAAGAACACCGCTGCTGGGCAGGAGTGAGCTGCTCTGTGGGGCTGGAGAGTGCTAGGAAGGTTCCAGAAATCTCTCAGGGGAGGCTGGAGACGGAGCTCAGAAGTGTTGCTATTGGATGAGATAAAGCCACTACTTATCCATTAATTTATTAAAAGTATGTATTGATTGAGCATCTGCTCTTTGCCAGGTCTTATGCGAGGAGCTGGGATTACAACAATGAAAAGTGCCGTCATGGTCTTGACCTCATGGGGCTTATAGTCTAGTGGAGGATGGGTAGAAGCCAGACAGTGAACCAATTACAGCTGGGATCAGTGCTCTGAAGAAAAATCTGGTTTATCTCCTGTAAGCAATGGGGAGATATTGATGAGCATTGATAGTGTAAACTTTTTAATTTTTTTAAATTAGCACCAAGCGAAGCTGGGGCTGTGAAGAGGGGCTGCCCGATGGGAGATGTGGCTGTCGAGAACAGGGGTGGGAGGTGAAGAATTAATACCCTTTCCTTTGCTCCTGCTGGTACTTCCCATTGGTTGAATCCATAGGAAATTCGAAGGCAAGATTCCCCAGGTGATGTAATCCACAGATGTCAGCCTTCCGGGGCACACAAAGGGAAGAGAAAGATAAAAAACAGATCTTGGTGGGGGATGGGGAGGCATACATGCTGAGAGTGACCAGGCCAGAGAATTAGGTAATTTGTCTAAAGTCTTAAAGTGGGGGAGTGTGAAAGTCGGGGAGCCATAGAAATAAAGATATGATGATAAGTGTGCTGCATTCAAGTTTTAAAAGCATGAAGAAGCAAGTCGTGGGAGGGTTCGGAAGAGCCCAGGGGATAGGTAGGAGCTTCTGGGACAGAGAAAGGGGAAAGGACAAGCTGAAGCAGCCCAGGCAAAGGCTGCAGATGTGCAAGAACACCGCTGCTGGGCAGGAGTGAGCTGCTCTGTGGGGCTGGAGAGTGCTAGGAAGGTTCCAGAAATCTCTCAGGGGAGGCTGGAGACGGAGCTCAGAAGTGTTGCTATTGGATGAGATAAAGCCACTACTTATCCATTAATTTATTAAAAGTATGTATTGATTGAGCATCTGCTCTTTGCCAGGTCTTATGCGAGGAGCTGGGATTACAACAATGAAAAGTGCCGTCATGGTCTTGACCTCATGGGGCTTATAGTCTAGTGGAGGATGGGTAGAAACCAAACAGTGAACCAATTACAGCTGGGATCAGTGCTCTGAAGAAAAATCTG
>NW_025797106.1:0-2678 GCF_021613505.1 Equus quagga | reverse complement strand
CAGATTTTTCTTCAGAGCACTGATCCCAGCTGTAATTGGTTCACTGTTTGGTTTCTACCCATCCTCCACTAGACTATAAGCCCCATGAGGTCAAGACCATGACGGCACTTTTCATTGTTGTAATCCCAGCTCCTCGCATAAGACCTGGCAAAGAGCAGATGCTCAATCAATACATACTTTTAATAAATTAATGGATAAGTAGTGGCTTTATCTCATCCAATAGCAACACTTCTGAGCTCCGTCTCCAGCCTCCCCTGAGAGATTTCTGGAACCTTCCTAGCACTCTCCAGCCCCACAGAGCAGCTCACTCCTGCCCAGCAGCGGTGTTCTTGCACATCTGCAGCCTTTGCCTGGGCTGCTTCAGCTTGTCCTTTCCCCTTTCTCTGTCCCAGAAGCTCCTACCTATCCCCTGGGCTCTTCCGAACCCTCCCACGACTTGCTTCTTCATGCTTTTAAAACTTGAATGCAGCACACTTATCATCATATCTTTATTTCTATGGCTCCCCGACTTTCACACTCCCCCACTTTAAGACTTTAGACAAATTACCTAATTCTCTGGCCTGGTCACTCTCAGCATGTATGCCTCCCCATCCCCCACCAAGATCTGTTTTTTATCTTTCTCTTCCCTTTGTGTGCCCCGGAAGGCTGACATCTGTGGATTACATCACCTGGGGAATCTTGCCTTCGAATTTCCTATGGATTCAACCAATGGGAAGTACCAGCAGGAGCAAAGGAAAGGGTATTAATTCTTCACCTCCCACCCCTGTTCTCGACAGCCACATCTCCCATCGGGCAGCCCCTCTTCACAGCCCCAGCTTCGCTTGGTGCTAATTTAAAAAAATTAAAAAGTTTACACTATCAATGCTCATCAATATCTCCCCATTGCTTACAGGAGATAAACCAGATTTTTCTTCAGAGCACTGATCCCAGCTGTAATTGGTTCACTGTCTGGCTTCTACCCATCCTCCACTAGACTATAAGCCCCATGAGGTCAAGACCATGACGGCACTTTTCATTGTTGTAATCCCAGCTCCTCGCATAAGACCTGGCAAAGAGCAGATGCTCAATCAATACATACTTTTAATAAATTAATGGATAAGTAGTGGCTTTATCTCATCCAATAGCAACACTTCTGAGCTCCGTCTCCAGCCTCCCCTGAGAGATTTCTGGAACCTTCCTAGCACTCTCCAGCCCCACAGAGCAGCTCACTCCTGCCCAGCAGCGGTGTTCTTGCACATCTGCAGCCTTTGCCTGGGCTGCTTCAGCTTGTCCTTTCCCCTTTCTCTGTCCCAGAAGCTCCTACCTATCCCCTGGGCTCTTCCGAACCCTCCCACGACTTGCTTCTTCATGCTTTTAAAACTTGAATGCAGCACACTTATCATCATATCTTTATTTCTATGGCTCCCCGACTTTCACACTCCCCCACTTTAAGACTTTAGACAAATTACCTAATTCTCTGGCCTGGTCACTCTCAGCATGTATGCCTCCCCATCCCCCACCAAGATCTGTTTTTTATCTTTCTCTTCCCTTTGTGTGCCCCGGAAGGCTGACATCTGTGGATTACATCACCTGGGGAATCTTGCCTTCGAATTTCCTATGGATTCAACCAATGGGAAGTACCAGCAGGAGCAAAGGAAAGGGTATTAATTCTTCACCTCCCACCCCTGTTCTCGACAGCCACATCTCCCATCGGGCAGCCCCTCTTCACAGCCCCAGCTTCGCTTGGTGCTAATTTAAAAAAATTAAAAAGTTTACACTATCAATGCTCATCAATATCTCCCCATTGCTTACAGGAGATAAACCAGATTTTTCTTCAGAGCACTGATCCCAGCTGTAATTGGTTCACTGTTTGGTTTCTACCCATCCTCCACTAGACTATAAGCCCCATGAGGTCAAGACCATGACGGCACTTTTCATTGTTGTAATCCCAGCTCCTCGCATAAGACCTGGCAAAGAGCAGATGCTCAATCAATACATACTTTTAATAAATTAATGGATAAGTAGTGGCTTTATCTCATCCAATAGCAACACTTCTGAGCTCCGTCTCCAGCCTCCCCTGAGAGATTTCTGGAACCTTCCTAGCACTCTCCAGCCCCACAGAGCAGCTCACTCCTGCCCAGCAGCGGTGTTCTTGCACATCTGCAGCCTTTGCCTGGGCTGCTTCAGCTTGTCCTTTCCCCTTTCTCTGTCCCAGAAGCTCCTACCTATCCCCTGGGCTCTTCCGAACCCTCCCACGACTTGCTTCTTCATGCTTTTAAAACTTGAATGCAGCACACTTATCATCATATCTTTATTTCTATGGCTCCCCGACTTTCACACTCCCCCACTTTAAGACTTTAGACAAATTACCTAATTCTCTGGCCTGGTCACTCTCAGCATGTATGCCTCCCCATCCCCCACCAAGATCTGTTTTTTATCTTTCTCTTCCCTTTGTGTGCCCCGGAAGGCTGACATCTGTGGATTACATCACCTGGGGAATCTTGCCTTCGAATTTCCTATGGATTCAACCAATGGGAAGTACCAGCAGGAGCAAAGGAAAGGGTATTAATTCTTCACCTCCCACCCCTGTTCTCGACAGCCACATCTCCCATCGGGCAGCCCCTCTTCACAGCCCCAGCTTCGCTTGGTGCTAATTTAAAAAAATTAAAAAGTTTACACTATCAATGCTCATCAATATC
>NW_025797105.1:7438-8008 GCF_021613505.1 Equus quagga | reverse complement strand
TGACAAATAAAAATGGCAAGCAATAGGATATATTGGAGTATATGAGGAAGCCATTTGGTATAAACCTAATTCGGCCTGACATTTTTTTTTCAAAAGGGCCTGACTGTGGCTATTGAGCACGCATTGCATATCTGCTTAGACATTTCCTATGGCCAGAACAAAGGCCCTTGAGATAAAGGTGCAACTTCCCCCCACATTAGCATTTCCTTAGGGATAAGCATTTTTCCTTAGGCTAGGAACTGATTGCTGCACTCACCTCCCAGCTCACCTGTGACCACCCAGCTGGAGACAACAGACTGCCACCCTGCTGTGTTCACAGAGACAGAAGACCTACCTGCTATTTCCATCAATCGCTGTGCCGACAGAGCAGTCTCGCTACTATTGTAAAAGGGACATTTCAATCCTATGTGAAACATCCTCTTTGAGGGTATATAACCACCCTTATACCCCCACTTCTTTGGAGTGCTCTGTTCCTTTGTGGAAAGACTCTCCCGGGTTATAATCCTCAGATTTAAGCTCAGAATAAACTCACCCAAATTTTCATTTATAGATTGGTTATGGATTATTTTC
>NW_025797105.1:0-7338 GCF_021613505.1 Equus quagga | reverse complement strand
TTTTTCATTTATAGATTGGTTATGGATTATTTTCGTCGACACTAGATACCTCATAGAAGTGGAATCATACAGTACTTGTCCCTTAGTGTCTGGCTTATTTCACTTACATGATGTTTTCAAGGTTCATAGTGTAGCATGTGTCAGAATTTCATTCCTTTTTAAGGTTGAATGACATGCTATTTTATGTAAATATATATATCTCTCATTTTCCTTACCATTTATCTGTTGGGTGGATGGGTTGCTTCCACCTTTTGGCTACTGCATGTAATGTAGCTATGAACATCCATATGCTAATATCTGTTCAAATCCCTGCTGTCACTGTTTTTCAGTATATATCCAGAAGTGGAATTGTTAGATCGTATAGTAATTTTTACGTTTAATTTTTTGAGGAATTGCCATACGGTTTTCCACAGTGGCTGCACTATTTTATATTCCCATTAGCAATGCAAAAGAGTTCCCTATCTCCACAACCTCACCCACACTTGGGATTTTCTAGTTTTTTTCTTCAATATTACCCATGCTAATAGGTATGAAGTTCTTGAATTTTTAAAATTAGTGGAAATATATAGTTAAGTTCTTTTTTATCGTTACCATTGTTGTTGTTTGTCTTAAACATATTACTTTTCAAATCTCAAGTCAGCCAAAACACTGGGCTCCAAAATTTTGGCAGGTAGTTTTCGTTTATAAAATCCATTTGTTGAGGAACCACCATACTTGAAGACTAAACAATCTTTCTCCACATCAGACTTGACATTAATAAAGCAAAATTCTGGTCTTGGCATCACTAGAGTAGGTAAGGAAGGATGAGATGAGTTGGATTATGTCTTGGAGATGAGGTTTTATGAAGTGAGCATAGGACACATCCTCGCTTCTGACAAGCTCACAGCTCACCTGGAGAGTGGTTCCACAGAAGGTGAAGAGCTCCTACTGAAATTCGACAAGGGGCTTGTGTAAAATGGACACACAGACTATAAGTCTCTATGATTTGCAGATAGTCAGTGGACACCAAGCACTCATGGATGGTACGGAAAGAGCACTTGAGAAAGGAAAGGTGAAAAATATCATTTCTCAAGCAAACTATTTTATTTACAGGATCTGACTTGCCATTCAGAAATGGAAAATATATTTTCCTCCAATTATCAGAGTAATTGTCACTGCCTCGGGATTGTGTGTATGTTATAAGTCCAATGGGAGCTTGTAGTACTTGAAAAACAAGAGGTTTATTTGTCTTACTTACTTGACACAATGGTACCTATTAAGAGCTTTAACATACACTCAGAAGGTTTACTTATTGATCTCTGTAACTTGCCTCTTTGAGGACCTAAATCATGATTCTCAAATGTCTTGTTAAATTGCTTGTTATCCAATAAGTGATTAAAACATTTATCAAAATAGTGGGCAGACTACACAGTACTAGTGATGGAAATCTCTCTAAGTGCAATGCAGTGGGTATAATGTGGTGGGGAATATGATTAATTCCATTTTGCACATGCTGAGTTTGTATGTGTCCGTGGCTTACTCAGATGAAGATATTCAGCTGGAAAGCTGATATGAAGTTCCAGAGCTCCAAGAAAAATCTGAATGAGAATTAGACCATTGAAAATCACTCTATGTGAATAGTTAAAGCCTGAGGAGGGTAAAATGTCATTCAAGCAAAACAGTGGAAATGAAAAGATGAAATGAATTGAATAGGAATCCCCAATGGAAACTCACGTTTAAATCTATCTAGAAGTAAAGGAGTCAACAAAAGATGCTAAAAAGAGACAAGTCAAGAGCAGAACCAGAAGCAAAATATCACTGGAGCTGAGGCAGAAGATGGGTTTTGTGGGGACCTGGAATTGGCCACCCCAAGATATGTCTCTTTGGCATCAGGATTATTTGAGGTTGATTGCTTTTGATAAACTGGGACAGGCAAGGAGGCTCTGAGGAATGGAACTTGCCCTTTGTTAGGACACGTTTACATTTGTAAGGTAAATCTCTATCTGTAAAAGGTGCCTCCCTCTCTGTACCAGAAAGAAGAAAGGAGAGGACCTTCTCTCTAAAAACTCTTAATCAATACCAAAGGCAAGGACTTAAATCTGCATTTTATTGTGCTTCTCTGGTAACCTCCTGTAACTGACTTCCCTCCCCCTCCCAACATTGGCATTCCTTAAGGATTAAGCATCTTTCCTTAGGCTAGGAACTGATTGCCGAGCTCACCTGTGACCGCCCAGCTCCAGACATAGACTTGCCTCCTGCTACGCCCACCGAGATAGCAGACCATTACCTGCTGTGTCCATCATGCACTGTGCCGACAGGGCAATCTTGTGACTATTGTGGGAGGGACGTTTCAGTCACATGTGAAACACCCCGTTTGGGGGTATATAACCACTATGTGCACCCCACTTCTTCGGTGCCCTTTCTTCCTTCGGGAAGAAAGGCCCCGGGCCATGGTTCCTCATAAAGCTTTGTTTAATTTTCTCTTGCTATTCTGTCTCATGTGAATTTAATCCGTTCTCCAGCCAGACGAACCCCCATTTGGGAAGAGGAAATGTCTTCCTCCCCTACAGTTTCTAAAAGAAGAAGGAAATTACTATATTGATTTCCAGCAACTGCTGTCCTAACCCCAGGTGGAAGTAAGTGGGAAACCACACAGGACCTGCAATGAGATTCCTAGGAGTTGGAGTTGACAACAGACAGAATCTTGTGCCTACACAAGGGGTGACGATAGCTGTGCATCTCTTTACCGCACAAGAGTAGAAGTGTACATCACTCAACGCAGGGGACAGGTTAAGTCTAACTTCCTTAGCATCTAGTAGTGGGGCACTTTTAAATGTAGATGACTCCAAAAAAGGAAAGCACTTTTTTTGCCTCCCATAGCTCCCATGGATGCAGCATACATATCTGGGCCTCAGATCCAGATCACATGTTAGTGGCATCATTTCTGTTTTTATCATCAGCTGTCTTAGGATCTGGGTGATACTAGATCCAACTATGGGGTCTGAGAGAAGATCTAGAAGCTGGAGACAGAGGTCCAGAGAAGCCAGATGATATAGACAAAAGAGAAAGATTTCTAGTTTCTCTAATCTTCTGTGCCCAGAACTTACCTGTTGCCAGGTAGAAAGTGTCTCTGAGCATAGAAGTCTGGTGTCTCTGGCAGGACTGGGAAGAACTTTACAGGCCAAAATTCTGGTCTTATGAAGTAGGGTTATGTGGGACACTATAATCCTCATGAACAAATTGCTGTTTCTATCTAATGCAAATAATAATATGAGTGATTATTTTTTGGCCACATTGGCAGGAAATAGATTAAGCGCTAGGTATTTTATATGTGTATCTTAATAAAAATTTTTCTCATTGCTTTAAAATACATCACAGCATAATGATAGATCCAGCAGAAATAGAAATTTGACTATAAAAACTTTGAGAACCACTGCACGTTTTTAATGAATAATTCACTTTTGATATGGAAGGAGGAGTTACATGGCACAACATACAATAAAAATTCCTTAACATCCTTTATCTTCCCCAGCTGTTCCCATGTTTCTTCTTAAAATGCTCCCCCAAAGTCTCACCACTCCCTAGAATGAATCTTCTCTCTTCTTTGTGCATCCCTTCTCTTCCTTATTCACTCTCCTTGCTTTCAGTTTGTCTAAGAATGATTGAAGATCTAATTTGTCTTTTGGAGTTGGAGAGGGTCGTGTCAAATGTTGTATTTGTATTTGCTTGAATATTATCATGGTATGGCATCTGGCTTCCCTCAAAGCAAGTGAGCTAAGAGATTTGAGTGGAAGCTGCAATATCTTTTATGATCTAGCTTTAGAAGTAACACACTATCACTTCTGCTGCATTCTATGGAACACAAAAACCAGCCCTGATCCACTGTGAGAAGGTGCTACACAAGGACACGAATACCAAGAGGTAAGAATCATTAACTATAATGGAGGCTAATCATCATCACTCACATGTATAATAACTTTACTATTCCCAGCATATTATCGATCTAATGTTTTTTAATTAGGAAAATTCATATCAAAAGGACTTGGAGCAGAGATATAAAGTAATGAAGATAGATCTTACTAAGAAGGATGTGATGGAGAAATGAAAGGGGAGAGAAACAGAAATTGAAGGCTGTACAATGGCATCAGATAGACTGCACAGTATGTTTTACACATAAATCATCATCATTATCATCTTGCTTTTCTACAGGAAGTAAAATTAGGAGAATTCTCTTCATAGGTCAGAGACACTATTGGAATATCAACACAGAGAGGAGGCAGCAGTTAGAAAATATAAGACAGTCCAGTCAAATTGGTAGAGTCATGTTCCAGACATTCTCAATCGACTGCAACTCAGACTGAGGTCTTCAATGCCCTGGGTTCCTCACCCTCAATCTAAATGTTTCCATTGTAGGGGATGGGGTGCTGGGAAGGTCTTCTCTGCTTCCTTCTGGTTAGTGCAATGGCTTCATGAGGCAGGGGTCACCTTGTTCTTTCTGAGCTGAATGGCTGAGACTGTGCAGTCCTGTGGAATCACAAACTGACACAGTACAGAGACGTCTGCTTGGTGCTGGTTGACTCCAGAATCAAGGGGGAAATTCTCTATATCTTTTTGAAACATTTTCCCTTCAAGCACATCTCCTCTGACTATAAGTTCAGCACCATTTGACTCATGGATCACCCTTAGTCTAATCCTGGGTGGTGTCAATACCAGTACATTGCAAAATGGTTAATTTTCTAAGAAAATTCAAAGATCAGCTTCTTTCCTATCTCTGTGGTAAGGATGTTGGTAGTTCTTTGACTTGAGCATCCATTAATTCTGTTAGAGAAGGGCATGTAAACTAAGATAGAGACAAGGAAGCAAACAGTTGTCCAAATGAAGGAAATGCTGAGGATCTGGAATTGGAAAGTCTGTTATTAGGAGTTTCCCTTCTGTTTCCTGGACTCAGTTGTTCCCAAGAGACAAAAGCCACCAAAGAGAGAAGTCTGGTACCCATAGCAGGTCAGGGTGTATGGTGATGTCCCCCACCCCAATGCTCTGGTGTTCTTAGGTAAAAGCTGGCACTCTGAGTCTCTTCACTAGCCAACAGCCAGGTCTTCCATGGATGTCAATACTCCAACAGGTTCTCCAAGCCCGGAATCCCCTCATATTTAGCTCAAAATCAGTCATTCTCCCTTTATTTCATTTTCCAAGATAGGACCATGCTCTGTGGTTTTGGGAAATATGCTCACACCTTACTTTCTCTGATCTTCCTTTGAGGTTATTACTACACTTTCCCCTGGCTGTCCAGTGTGCTCCTTCAAACTGTCTATTCTTCTTTCCAGTTTTGAGGAACTTCCTACTGAGAGCTCTGTAGTATTCTTGCAGTGGCTCAAAGGTCAGAGATCATTCTGCACGATGTAATGACAAAGCCTTTCTAACTCCCTCTCCCTATAGCCCACAGGTTTTTCTGTCCCTCTGTACATGCTCTTGTCTCTCAGTACAACCACGATGCCTCCTCTTAATAAACTGGAAATGTTTACATTGTCTGCTTTGGCAAGACGTTTTCCAATGATTTCCTGTATGTCTTACACTCATCTGCCTGAAGCCCCCCCTGTTCCCTGTGTGGTCTTTCTCAGCTGAGTGTAGTACATTCTGGAATCCTCTGAACCACTATATTGACTTCCCTTCCCCTCATTCTACTTTTTTCCAACACAAACAACTGAAGAAACTGGAGCTCACATTCCTGGTAGGAAGGCTAAATGGTACCACCACTTAGGAAAACACTGTGGCCACTTTTTCTAAAGTAAAATTAATACTTACCATGTACCCAGAAATCCTTTTCCTGAGTATTTATCCAAGAGAAATAAAAGTGTATGTCCACACAAAAGTCTTGTACCAGAATGCTCTTACTGCAGCTTTAGTCATAATAGCCAATATCTGGAAACAACTTGTGTCCATCAACATGTAAATAGATATGCAAATTGTAGTAGAGTCATATGATAAAATAATACAGTATAAAAGGATGAACTCCTAATACACATAACAACAAGGATGAACAACAAAAGTATTATGTTAAGTGAAAGACGCTGGTCAAAAAAAATGTGTGATTCCATTTGTATGAAATTCGAGAATAAGCAAATCTAATGTATAATGATAGACATCAGAACAGTGGTTACCTATGGGGGTGAGTATTGACCATAAGGGGACATGATACACAAGAGGTGATGACGTGTTCTACATCTTGATTAGGGTAGTGTTGCTGGGTGCTTCCATTTGACAAAATGTATATCAATGTGCATTTCACTGCCTGTGATAAAAAATGTGTCCCACAAGCTAGAATCAACAATCTTCCAAACAGCATTCTTTCTAAAATTACTTATGACATAAACATGTTTTCAGATATTCACAGAGCTCCCTATACTGTAGTTACAAAACAAGCTCATATATTCATGGACATCCAAAGTGTACTAATTCTGAGCCCTAAAATCCAATCATTACCAGGAAGTCCAGCCTTTCCCCAGGGCTTGATTCCTGAAGAGCCCCAGGATTGTATATTGCTCCTGAGTCACCTTATGCTTTAGGCTAAACCCTACAGGGATCCACTCAGGGATGTTACCATCTACCTGTTGCCTCAGGGACTTGCCTTTCTTCCAGGTACCTGGAAACCTGGACTCCTCCTGCTTCTAGGGGTTAGGACTGGGGTAGATGGGGGCGCTTACCACCATATACTTTCCCAGTACGGTGTTCTCTGCATTTGTAACCACCAGTGCAGGGCTCCACCTGTGAGCTCAGCCCTTAGTGGTTCCTCCAGGGAGAAGGGACAGTGCTCTTTCACTCAGGGCCATTCTGTCAGGAATCCCCCAGCAAAACTCCATGGGTCTCTGTTGCCACAGCTCTTCACAGACATTTCTCTCATTCCCCACAGCTGTTTTCCCCAAGATGGAAGCCTCTTCCTGCTCAGGACTCTGAGATGAATCCCGGGGATGGGACTGACAGATAAAAATGGTGAACAATAGGACATATTGTAGTATATGAGAAAGGCATTTGGTGTAAACCTAATTCAGCCTGACTTTGTTTTTCCAAAAGGGCCTGACATGGCTGTTGGGCATGCATTGTATATCCATTTTAAGCATTTCCTATGGCAAGAACAAATGCCCTTAAGATGAAGGTGTAACTTCCCCCAACATTGGCATTTCCTTAAGGATAAGCATCTTTCCTTAGGCTAGGAACTTACTACTATATTCAGCCGTGACCATCCACCTCACCTGTGACCACCCAGCATGAGACAACAGACCTACTACCTACTGTGTTCATCTTCATCAATCGCTGTTGACAAATAAAAATGGCAAGCAATAGGATATATTGGAGTATATGAGG
>NW_025797104.1:670-8008 GCF_021613505.1 Equus quagga | reverse complement strand
CCTCATATACTCCAATATATCCTATTGCTTGCCATTTTTATTTGTCAACAGCGATTGATGAAGATGAACACAGTAGGTAGTAGGTCTGTTGTCTCATGCTGGGTGGTCACAGGTGAGGTGGATGGTCACGGCTGAATATAGTAGTAAGTTCCTAGCCTAAGGAAAGATGCTTATCCTTAAGGAAATGCCAATGTTGGGGGAAGTTACACCTTCATCTTAAGGGCATTTGTTCTTGCCATAGGAAATGCTTAAAATGGATATACAATGCATGCCCAACAGCCATGTCAGGCCCTTTTGGAAAAACAAAGTCAGGCTGAATTAGGTTTACACCAAATGCCTTTCTCATATACTACAATATGTCCTATTGTTCACCATTTTTATCTGTCAGTCCCATCCCCGGGATTCATCTCAGAGTCCTGAGCAGGAAGAGGCTTCCATCTTGGGGAAAACAGCTGTGGGGAATGAGAGAAATGTCTGTGAAGAGCTGTGGCAACAGAGACCCATGGAGTTTTGCTGGGGGATTCCTGACAGAATGGCCCTGAGTGAAAGAGCACTGTCCCTTCTCCCTGGAGGAACCACTAAGGGCTGAGCTCACAGGTGGAGCCCTGCACTGGTGGTTACAAATGCAGAGAACACCGTACTGGGAAAGTATATGGTGGTAAGCGCCCCCATCTACCCCAGTCCTAACCCCTAGAAGCAGGAGGAGTCCAGGTTTCCAGGTACCTGGAAGAAAGGCAAGTCCCTGAGGCAACAGGTAGATGGTAACATCCCTGAGTGGATCCCTGTAGGGTTTAGCCTAAAGCATAAGGTGACTCAGGAGCAATATACAATCCTGGGGCTCTTCAGGAATCAAGCCCTGGGGAAAGGCTGGACTTCCTGGTAATGATTGGATTTTAGGGCTCAGAATTAGTACACTTTGGATGTCCATGAATATATGAGCTTGTTTTGTAACTACAGTATAGGGAGCTCTGTGAATATCTGAAAACATGTTTATGTCATAAGTAATTTTAGAAAGAATGCTGTTTGGAAGATTGTTGATTCTAGCTTGTGGGACACATTTTTTATCACAGGCAGTGAAATGCACATTGATATACATTTTGTCAAATGGAAGCACCCAGCAACACTACCCTAATCAAGATGTAGAACACGTCATCACCTCTTGTGTATCATGTCCCCTTATGGTCAATACTCACCCCCATAGGTAACCACTGTTCTGATGTCTATCATTATACATTAGATTTGCTTATTCTCGAATTTCATACAAATGGAATCACACATTTTTTTTGACCAGCGTCTTTCACTTAACATAATACTTTTGTTGTTCATCCTTGTTGTTATGTGTATTAGGAGTTCATCCTTTTATACTGTATTATTTTATCATATGACTCTACTACAATTTGCATATCTATTTACATGTTGATGGACACAAGTTGTTTCCAGATATTGGCTATTATGACTAAAGCTGCAGTAAGAGCATTCTGGTACAAGACTTTTGTGTGGACATACACTTTTATTTCTCTTGGATAAATACTCAGGAAAAGGATTTCTGGGTACATGGTAAGTATTAATTTTACTTTAGAAAAAGTGGCCACAGTGTTTTCCTAAGTGGTGGTACCATTTAGCCTTCCTACCAGGAATGTGAGCTCCAGTTTCTTCAGTTGTTTGTGTTGGAAAAAAGTAGAATGAGGGGAAGGGAAGTCAATATAGTGGTTCAGAGGATTCCAGAATGTACTACACTCAGCTGAGAAAGACCACACAGGGAACAGGGGGGGCTTCAGGCAGATGAGTGTAAGACATACAGGAAATCATTGGAAAACGTCTTGCCAAAGCAGACAATGTAAACATTTCCAGTTTATTAAGAGGAGGCATCGTGGTTGTACTGAGAGACAAGAGCATGTACAGAGGGACAGAAAAACCTGTGGGCTATAGGGAGAGGGAGTTAGAAAGGCTTTGTCATTACATCGTGCAGAATGATCTCTGACCTTTGAGCCACTGCAAGAATACTACAGAGCTCTCAGTAGGAAGTTCCTCAAAACTGGAAAGAAGAATAGACAGTTTGAAGGAGCACACTGGACAGCCAGGGGAAAGTGTAGTAATAACCTCAAAGGAAGATCAGAGAAAGTAAGGTGTGAGCATATTTCCCAAAACCACAGAGCATGGTCCTATCTTGGAAAATGAAATAAAGGGAGAATGACTGATTTTGAGCTAAATATGAGGGGATTCCGGGCTTGGAGAACCTGTTGGAGTATTGACATCCATGGAAGACCTGGCTGTTGGCTAGTGAAGAGACTCAGAGTGCCAGCTTTTACCTAAGAACACCAGAGCATTGGGGTGGGGGACATCACCATACACCCTGACCTGCTATGGGTACCAGACTTCTCTCTTTGGTGGCTTTTGTCTCTTGGGAACAACTGAGTCCAGGAAACAGAAGGGAAACTCCTAATAACAGACTTTCCAATTCCAGATCCTCAGCATTTCCTTCATTTGGACAACTGTTTGCTTCCTTGTCTCTATCTTAGTTTACATGCCCTTCTCTAACAGAATTAATGGATGCTCAAGTCAAAGAACTACCAACATCCTTACCACAGAGATAGGAAAGAAGCTGATCTTTGAATTTTCTTAGAAAATTAACCATTTTGCAATGTACTGGTATTGACACCACCCAGGATTAGACTAAGGGTGATCCATGAGTCAAATGGTGCTGAACTTATAGTCAGAGGAGATGTGCTTGAAGGGAAAATGTTTCAAAAAGATATAGAGAATTTCCCCCTTGATTCTGGAGTCAACCAGCACCAAGCAGACGTCTCTGTACTGTGTCAGTTTGTGATTCCACAGGACTGCACAGTCTCAGCCATTCAGCTCAGAAAGAACAAGGTGACCCCTGCCTCATGAAGCCATTGCACTAACCAGAAGGAAGCAGAGAAGACCTTCCCAGCACCCCATCCCCTACAATGGAAACATTTAGATTGAGGGTGAGGAACCCAGGGCATTGAAGACCTCAGTCTGAGTTGCAGTCGATTGAGAATGTCTGGAACATGACTCTACCAATTTGACTGGACTGTCTTATATTTTCTAACTGCTGCCTCCTCTCTGTGTTGATATTCCAATAGTGTCTCTGACCTATGAAGAGAATTCTCCTAATTTTACTTCCTGTAGAAAAGCAAGATGATAATGATGATGATTTATGTGTAAAACATACTGTGCAGTCTATCTGATGCCATTGTACAGCCTTCAATTTCTGTTTCTCTCCCCTTTCATTTCTCCATCACATCCTTCTTAGTAAGATCTATCTTCATTACTTTATATCTCTGCTCCAAGTCCTTTTGATATGAATTTTCCTAATTAAAAAACATTAGATCGATAATATGCTGGGAATAGTAAAGTTATTATACATGTGAGTGATGATGATTAGCCTCCATTATAGTTAATGATTCTTACCTCTTGGTATTCGTGTCCTTGTGTAGCACCTTCTCACAGTGGATCAGGGCTGGTTTTTGTGTTCCATAGAATGCAGCAGAAGTGATAGTGTGTTACTTCTAAAGCTAGATCATAAAAGATATTGCAGCTTCCACTCAAATCTCTTAGCTCACTTGCTTTGAGGGAAGCCAGATGCCATACCATGATAATATTCAAGCAAATACAAATACAACATTTGACACGACCCTCTCCAACTCCAAAAGACAAATTAGATCTTCAATCATTCTTAGACAAACTGAAAGCAAGGAGAGTGAATAAGGAAGAGAAGGGATGCACAAAGAAGAGAGAAGATTCATTCTAGGGAGTGGTGAGACTTTGGGGGAGCATTTTAAGAAGAAACATGGGAACAGCTGGGGAAGATAAAGGATGTTAAGGAATTTTTATTGTATGTTGTGCCATGTAACTCCTCCTTCCATATCAAAAGTGAATTATTCATTAAAAACGTGCAGTGGTTCTCAAAGTTTTTATAGTCAAATTTCTATTTCTGCTGGATCTATCATTATGCTGTGATGTATTTTAAAGCAATGAGAAAAATTTTTATTAAGATACACATATAAAATACCTAGCGCTTAATCTATTTCCTGCCAATGTGGCCAAAAAATAATCACTCATATTATTATTTGCATTAGATAGAAACAGCAATTTGTTCATGAGGATTATAGTGTCCCACATAACCCTACTTCATAAGACCAGAATTTTGGCCTGTAAAGTTCTTCCCAGTCCTGCCAGAGACACCAGACTTCTATGCTCAGAGACACTTTCTACCTGGCAACAGGTAAGTTCTGGGCACAGAAGATTAGAGAAACTAGAAATCTTTCTCTTTTGTCTATATCATCTGGCTTCTCTGGACCTCTGTCTCCAGCTTCTAGATCTTCTCTCAGACCCCATAGTTGGATCTAGTATCACCCAGATCCTAAGACAGCTGATGATAAAAACAGAAATGATGCCACTAACATGTGATCTGGATCTGAGGCCCAGATATGTATGCTGCATCCATGGGAGCTATGGGAGGCAAAAAAAGTGCTTTCCTTTTTTGGAGTCATCTACATTTAAAAGTGCCCCACTACTAGATGCTAAGGAAGTTAGACTTAACCTGTCCCCTGCGTTGAGTGATGTACACTTCTACTCTTGTGCGGTAAAGAGATGCACAGCTATCGTCACCCCTTGTGTAGGCACAAGATTCTGTCTGTTGTCAACTCCAACTCCTAGGAATCTCATTGCAGGTCCTGTGTGGTTTCCCACTTACTTCCACCTGGGGTTAGGACAGCAGTTGCTGGAAATCAATATAGTAATTTCCTTCTTCTTTTAGAAACTGTAGGGGAGGAAGACATTTCCTCTTCCCAAATGGGGGTTCGTCTGGCTGGAGAACGGATTAAATTCACATGAGACAGAATAGCAAGAGAAAATTAAACAAAGCTTTATGAGGAACCATGGCCCGGGGCCTTTCTTCCCGAAGGAAGAAAGGGCACCGAAGAAGTGGGGTGCACATAGTGGTTATATACCCCCAAACGGGGTGTTTCACATGTGACTGAAACGTCCCTCCCACAATAGTCACAAGATTGCCCTGTCGGCACAGTGCATGATGGACACAGCAGGTAATGGTCTGCTATCTCGGTGGGCGTAGCAGGAGGCAAGTCTATGTCTGGAGCTGGGCGGTCACAGGTGAGCTCGGCAATCAGTTCCTAGCCTAAGGAAAGATGCTTAATCCTTAAGGAATGCCAATGTTGGGAGGGGGAGGGAAGTCAGTTACAGGAGGTTACCAGAGAAGCACAATAAAATGCAGATTTAAGTCCTTGCCTTTGGTATTGATTAAGAGTTTTTAGAGAGAAGGTCCTCTCCTTTCTTCTTTCTGGTACAGAGAGGGAGGCACCTTTTACAGATAGAGATTTACCTTACAAATGTAAACGTGTCCTAACAAAGGGCAAGTTCCATTCCTCAGAGCCTCCTTGCCTGTCCCAGTTTATCAAAAGCAATCAACCTCAAATAATCCTGATGCCAAAGAGACATATCTTGGGGTGGCCAATTCCAGGTCCCCACAAAACCCATCTTCTGCCTCAGCTCCAGTGATATTTTGCTTCTGGTTCTGCTCTTGACTTGTCTCTTTTTAGCATCTTTTGTTGACTCCTTTACTTCTAGATAGATTTAAACGTGAGTTTCCATTGGGGATTCCTATTCAATTCATTTCATCTTTTCATTTCCACTGTTTTGCTTGAATGACATTTTACCCTCCTCAGGCTTTAACTATTCACATAGAGTGATTTTCAATGGTCTAATTCTCATTCAGATTTTTCTTGGAGCTCTGGAACTTCATATCAGCTTTCCAGCTGAATATCTTCATCTGAGTAAGCCACGGACACATACAAACTCAGCATGTGCAAAATGGAATTAATCATATTCCCCACCACATTATACCCACTGCATTGCACTTAGAGAGATTTCCATCACTAGTACTGTGTAGTCTGCCCACTATTTTGATAAATGTTTTAATCACTTATTGGATAACAAGCAATTTAACAAGACATTTGAGAATCATGATTTAGGTCCTCAAAGAGGCAAGTTACAGAGATCAATAAGTAAACCTTCTGAGTGTATGTTAAAGCTCTTAATAGGTACCATTGTGTCAAGTAAGTAAGACAAATAAACCTCTTGTTTTTCAAGTACTACAAGCTCCCATTGGACTTATAACATACACACAATCCCGAGGCAGTGACAATTACTCTGATAATTGGAGGAAAATATATTTTCCATTTCTGAATGGCAAGTCAGATCCTGTAAATAAAATAGTTTGCTTGAGAAATGATATTTTTCACCTTTCCTTTCTCAAGTGCTCTTTCCGTACCATCCATGAGTGCTTGGTGTCCACTGACTATCTGCAAATCATAGAGACTTATAGTCTGTGTGTCCATTTTACACAAGCCCCTTGTCGAATTTCAGTAGGAGCTCTTCACCTTCTGTGGAACCACTCTCCAGGTGAGCTGTGAGCTTGTCAGAAGCGAGGATGTGTCCTATGCTCACTTCATAAAACCTCATCTCCAAGACATAATCCAACTCATCTCATCCTTCCTTACCTACTCTAGTGATGCCAAGACCAGAATTTTGCTTTATTAATGTCAAGTCTGATGTGGAGAAAGATTGTTTAGTCTTCAAGTATGGTGGTTCCTCAACAAATGGATTTTATAAACGAAAACTACCTGCCAAAATTTTGGAGCCCAGTGTTTTGGCTGACTTGAGATTTGAAAAGTAATATGTTTAAGACAAACAACAACAATGGTAACGATAAAAAAGAACTTAACTATATATTTCCACTAATTTTAAAAATTCAAGAACTTCATACCTATTAGCATGGGTAATATTGAAGAAAAAAACTAGAAAATCCCAAGTGTGGGTGAGGTTGTGGAGATAGGGAACTCTTTTGCATTGCTAATGGGAATATAAAATAGTGCAGCCACTGTGGAAAACCGTATGGCAATTCCTCAAAAAATTAAACGTAAAAATTACTATACGATCTAACAATTCCACTTCTGGATATATACTGAAAAACAGTGACAGCAGGGATTTGAACAGATATTAGCATATGGATGTTCATAGCTACATTACATGCAGTAGCCAAAAGGTGGAAGCAACCCATCCACCCAACAGATAAATGGTAAGGAAAATGAGAGATATATATATTTACATAAAATAGCATGTCATTCAACCTTAAAAAGGAATGAAATTCTGACACATGCTACACTATGAACCTTGAAAACATCATGTAAGTGAAATAAGCCAGACACTAAGGGACAAGTACTGTATGATTCCACTTCTATGAGGTATCTAGTGTCGACGAAAATAATCCATAACCAATCTATAAATGAAAAA
>NW_025797104.1:0-570 GCF_021613505.1 Equus quagga | reverse complement strand
GAAAATAATCCATAACCAATCTATAAATGAAAATTTGGGTGAGTTTATTCTGAGCTTAAATCTGAGGATTATAACCCGGGAGAGTCTTTCCACAAAGGAACAGAGCACTCCAAAGAAGTGGGGGTATAAGGGTGGTTATATACCCTCAAAGAGGATGTTTCACATAGGATTGAAATGTCCCTTTTACAATAGTAGCGAGACTGCTCTGTCGGCACAGCGATTGATGGAAATAGCAGGTAGGTCTTCTGTCTCTGTGAACACAGCAGGGTGGCAGTCTGTTGTCTCCAGCTGGGTGGTCACAGGTGAGCTGGGAGGTGAGTGCAGCAATCAGTTCCTAGCCTAAGGAAAAATGCTTATCCCTAAGGAAATGCTAATGTGGGGGGAAGTTGCACCTTTATCTCAAGGGCCTTTGTTCTGGCCATAGGAAATGTCTAAGCAGATATGCAATGCGTGCTCAATAGCCACAGTCAGGCCCTTTTGAAAAAAAAATGTCAGGCCGAATTAGGTTTATACCAAATGGCTTCCTCATATACTCCAATATATCCTATTGCTTGCCATTTTTATTTGTCA
>NW_025797103.1:0-1366 GCF_021613505.1 Equus quagga | reverse complement strand
ACCAACTCATAGATCTACATAAACAAATTTATTTTCAGAGTGGAAAGTTTTGGATTGTTTTTTCTATTTCTGAGAAAAATGCTGTTGGAATTTTGATAGGAATTGCTAATTCAGTAACTTAAAAACTAAATTGTAAAGTTAACCACCAACAGCAATCCTTATGTAAAATTACAAAATGAGAGAAGGGAGAAAATAGATATTTTATATGTATAATCACATAATGATCAAGAAAGACGATATGTTTTTTTTCTTTTGCAAATCCACCAGTTTTATTTTTTCTTAAAAAGAGAAAAAAAGGAACCAACCAAAGTACTCATTTCTGTAACTGGCTATAAGGCTGTAGTTGATGTAACTTCCTTCTTCCACACCCCATTCCATGTTCCCTTTGCAGTAAGCCTGCACTTTAGTGGGTTGGAATTCTTTACCTGGTCATTCCTAAAGGGTCTGAAACTTTAGTGGTCTTTCTCATTTTGGATTAATGTGGTTTTCCATTAATTTTACTAATGGATATGGCACCCCAGAGGATGCTCTGGGTTCCAGACATAGTCCTGTCTTCCTAATTGTGTAGTAACAACATGATTTCCCTTGATAACTTGGACCAAACACCTCAACCAATATTGTAACTCCCTGAAGCAGTCAGGTATCAGTCTCAACTTCCAATTTAAATGAGATCATTGTGTATCTCCTGACGGAAGTAATTTTTTTGTCTTAGGAAGTAGGACTGCTAAACCAACAAAGTTCAAAGTTGCAGGGATAGGAAGAAAAAGTTCCACAAGTAGGTTATTAAGTATAATAATGAAAGGAGCCACTTCCATTTACACCCTAAGGAAAGAGTAAAGCAGTTGGCTTGTGATAAATTTCTCTGTTGATTGCAGACATCAAAGGGGAATACCTCAGGGAAAGAAAGAAGACAAGCAATGTGGTCTAATTAACTTACAAGCAAGCTGTCACTTGGTTCTCCTAGTAAATAAACCAACAACATTAGCTAAGAAGACACCCTTTATTTGTGGAATACTTTTAGGAGGATATCCCTATCTCAGGTTTAGAATTGTTTATGGTACATCAACTTATGAATTAATGAGTCATGGCTTCCTGAAAATGACACACAAGCCATAGTACTATAAGGGGTGTAAAATGGAGAGATTACATACCCTAAACAATCTCTGCTGCCTTAGATGGCCTGCCAACCTCACAGGAAACATTGTCTATTTCTCTAGACCAGGGAGAATATGACTGATGTTCGAAGGAATGACCTGGGAAGCCACATTGGATTTCAAAGACCTCTCCTGCTTCACTTGTGCTTTTGATTGCTTTTAACCTTGAAATTATTGCTAAAGCATGTTACTGGATAAGCTCTCTGATTAGT
>NW_025797102.1:0-1366 GCF_021613505.1 Equus quagga | reverse complement strand
ACTAATCAGAGAGCTTATCCAGTAACATGCTTTAGCAATAATTTCAAGGTTAAAAGCAATCAAAAGCACAAGTGAAGCAGGAGAGGTCTTTGAAATCCAATGTGGCTTCCCAGGTCATTCCTTCGAACATCAGTCATATTCTCCCTGGTCTAGAGAAATAGACAATGTTTCCTGTGAGGTTGGCAGGCCATCTAAGGCAGCAGAGATTGTTTAGGGTATGTAATCTCTCCATTTTACACCCCTTATAGTACTATGGCTTGTGTGTCATTTTCAGGAAGCCATGACTCATTAATTCATAAGTTGATGTACCATAAACAATTCTAAACCTGAGATAGGGATATCCTCCTAAAAGTATTCCACAAATAAAGGGTGTCTTCTTAGCTAATGTTGTTGGTTTATTTACTAGGAGAACCAAGTGACAGCTTGCTTGTAAGTTAATTAGACCACATTGCTTGTCTTCTTTCTTTCCCTGAGGTATTCCCCTTTGATGTCTGCAATCAACAGAGAAATTTATCACAAGCCAACTGCTTTACTCTTTCCTTAGGGTGTAAATGGAAGTGGCTCCTTTCATTATTATACTTAATAACCTACTTGTGGAACTTTTTCTTCCTATCCCTGCAACTTTGAACTTTGTTGGTTTAGCAGTCCTACTTCCTAAGACAAAAAAATTACTTCCGTCAGGAGATACACAATGATCTCATTTAAATTGGAAGTTGAGACTGATACCTGACTGCTTCAGGGAGTTACAATATTGGTTGAGGTGTTTGGTCCAAGTTATCAAGGGAAATCATGTTGTTACTACACAATTAGGAAGACAGGACTATGTCTGGAACCCAGAGCATCCTCTGGGGTGCCATATCCATTAGTAAAATTAATGGAAAACCACATTAATCCAAAATGAGAAAGACCACTAAAGTTTCAGACCCTTTAGGAATGACCAGGTAAAGAATTCCAACCCACTAAAGTGCAGGCTTACTGCAAAGGGAACATGGAATGGGGTGTGGAAGAAGGAAGTTACATCAACTACAGCCTTATAGCCAGTTACAGAAATGAGTACTTTGGTTGGTTCCTTTTTTTCTCTTTTTAAGAAAAAATAAAACTGGTGGATTTGCAAAAGAAAAAAAACATATCGTCTTTCTTGATCATTATGTGATTATACATATAAAATATCTATTTTCTCCCTTCTCTCATTTTGTAATTTTACATAAGGATTGCTGTTGGTGGTTAACTTTACAATTTAGTTTTTAAGTTACTGAATTAGCAATTCCTATCAAAATTCCAACAGCATTTTTCTCAGAAATAGAAAAAACAATCCAAAACTTTCCACTCTGAAAATAAATTTGTTTATGTAGATCTATGAGTTGGT
>NW_025797101.1:0-4599 GCF_021613505.1 Equus quagga | reverse complement strand
TGAAGAAGGTTTCTACATTATTTCTTTTTTTCTAGGGCAATAACTGAAATAGTGTTTAAATTCTGAGCATAATTTATAATTTGGACATACATGTTTATTCTCCTACATATAGAAGAACTCGAAATTTTTACAGAAGCTGTTAAATGTCTATCATTTACTATACTGTGCCTAGTGGATATTGTGTTTCTATTTTGTTAAAAAACGAAGTATATTTCCTAAATAGTTATAACTTGTAGGTTATTCTTTTCTCTTGTCGATTTTCAGTCTTTCATAGGAACGATTAACACTACCCCTTGTGATATAGCTATCGTGACAAGGCACAGTAACCCACCATTTAAATATCCCTCCTTCTCTCTTTGACTGCTTTGCCTCATTCAGCTTTGCACACCACTTCTGCTTCCCTGTTTCCACAGCCAATTCTTTCTCTCACAATTCCTAATAAGCTATGGCAAAAAAGAAATCACAGAACAGCCTTCTGTGGTTACCTCTTTTGGGTCTCTTAATTGCTCACGTCCTATAACTAACTCCTGAAAAGATGTTAGTAGTAGCTATTTGGTTGAGATTCAGCAGGAAAGTTAGAAACAGTTTCACCCCAAGACTGTAAGACTGATTCAGGCCTTTTAACCCTTAATCATTAACTAGTTGTTACCCTAACATAGACTACTTTCTACAGCTGAGAAACCAGCCAGAATAATCAGATAGTGCAATGCTTAAAAAGAAATTTTTTATAATTAAACAACAATTTAATGTAATTATTTAACTATGTAAGAAGAGTACCTATAAAGATGTAAAGAACTTTACAAAATATCTTCAAACAAGAGGCAGTATTTAAGAAAGGACAAACTTGAAAGGAGATTTTTCTCCCCAGGGCTAAGGTTCAGACCTCATCAAAGAAGGTTTGGTTACAGTCCACTGGCTGGTGTATAAGCTTGCTCTGGCTATATCAAAAAATAACAATGGTCAAATAGTAAATCATAAAGGTTATTGAACTTAAGAGTTCACAGTCATTTGAGGGATAATGAAAAAGTCCCAAGATTCTTTTCAATTTCAGTAGAATGGGATTTAATACCTCTTGAGAAATAGGAATCCAAATGTTGTTGCTTCTTCTGATGCAGATATAATTTTCTTCTTCCTTATATGGTCACCTGAATTAGTACAATAACTAAAACAAAGTGACAGTTGTGAGATATCTTCATCTGTCGCATGACTCATCCTTCAGCATTTTTATAGAAGTTAGAAACGGGTATGACATAAGGGACAAAAAAAATTATCAGATATAAGTAGAGAAAATGTAGGAACTTTACAATTTCATTTTCTTTTTATTGGAAGAGAGGGAAAAAAGGCCTTATCAAAGGTTGCTTTTATGAGCTATGAAATGAACTATCGCCACTCTTTTTTTGAAATAAAACATTATGGAGGAAAAGTTGTTGGCCATGAGTCCACTTTCGTTACCTTTATATCTCTGGCCAACTTATATTTATACTAGAGTAGTCCTTTTATACTCTTACCTAATGGTTACTATAACTCAGACAACTCCTTTCACTTCTGTCCTCCCTATGTCTGTCCACATTCCCTGTAGTACTTGTCTTCCTAATCTATGTTCTCATTTGTTGTGGGCCAATCTGATCTCTGGTTTTCATCTCCTTGAAATCACTAACATAAATGGCCGACTACACCATATATTCTGGTTTACTACATCAATTTAGGAAAGAAGAATTTGAAAATTACTATAATTTTCATTACTACAGAAGAGTCCTGTGTCTACCAAAAGATTTGGTTTTAGCTGGAAGGAGGAACTCATGAGAGCATTCAGTGTATCCCAAGGGATGGACTCGTTTTCCTAGAGCAAGTGGAGACTTGGTGTAAACAAGAGAAAAATGTGACTAGCTTCCCTTGTCTGGGGCCATTGGGAGATTAAATCCCAAAGTGGCAGTTATTGCCCTTCCATGAGTTGTCCTAGTTAGAACAGTTTTTGAAGAATACCTTCAACCTTATACTGCACTTTTGTTCTAGGATAAAATGAATCTATAGATCAACCATCACTAATAAAATTGCATTCAGCTGTGTTTATAGAGAAGAGAATGTATTGTCTTGAATTATCTGGAATTTCTTCCCTAATTCCTCATCATGCTATTGGCCAAACTTGACAAATAACTTGTCAAAGATAGTCTAATTTAGGGGGAAAGGGAAGCATGAAACATTTTTAAAAATGGCAGGCATAAAGACATAGTCGTATATCTTTGCCTTATTAATTTGAGTTGTGTCTGCCTGACATCTCTAAAATTCAAGGCCAAGTTTAGCCACTCAAAAGGATTGAAAGTAAACTTTGAAGACTATTCCAACAGCTATTTAGAATTTAACTACCAAAACTCTGAAAATTTAACAAAACTGTTTAATATTTTTCAAAACGTTTTCAAGAATAATTTCCATCCGTATCTTGTGAAGAGTTTTGCCATAATATGTAAACAAATAAAATCAGCTGTGATTGCTAGTCTATGTCCAGTATTTGACTTGCTGCTTTTAAAAACGAATTACCTCATGAGTTTATACTTAATGAACATTTTTAACTTGTTACATTGTTTCTAGCTAGTATATTCCATTTGTAGCAAACAAAATCTTGGTATGGAAATCATGTTACAATAAGACTACATTTTAAAAATTGTAATTGCTTTTATTGAAGCAACATTGGTTTTTTAACATTATATAAATTTCAAGTGTACATATTTATATTTCGATTTCTATGTAGACTACCTCATGTTCATCACCCAAAGATTAAGTACCATTGGTTACTGAACACATAAGCCCTATTTGGCCCTCATTCCTCCCTCTTCCCCTCTGGTAATCACCAATCCAATCTCTGTGTCTATGTGTTGGTTTATTGTTGTTGTTTTTATCTTCCTCTTATGAGTGAAATCATGTGGTATTTGACTTTCTCCATCTGACTTACTTTTCTTAGCCTAATACCCTCAGGATCCATTCATATTGTCACAAATGTGAAGATTTCATCTTTCTTATAACTGAGTAGTCTTCCATTGTATATATACACCATTTCTTCTTTATCCCTTCATCCATTGATGGCCAGTTAGATTGTTTCCAATTCTTGGGTACTATGAGTAATGCTGCAATGAACCTAGAGGAGCATGTATCTTTTCAACCTAGTGTTTCATGTTCTTTTGATAAATACCCAGAAGTGGAATAGCTGGATCATATAGTTATTGCATTCTAAGTTTTTTGAGGAATCCTCATACTGTTTTACATATATATACTACTGGGTATATATCAGAAGGAAATGGAAACAGATATCAAACAGATATATGAACCTCATATTGATTGCAGCATTATTCACAATAGTCAAGGCATGAAAACAACTTAAGTGTTCACCTACAGACTGAATGGATGAAGAAGAGGTGGTACATACCATATGTAGTATATATGGAATAATGGGATATTATTCATCCACGAAAAAGAATGAAATGTTGCCTTTTGTAACAGTACAGATGGACCTTGAGGGCACTACACAGAGTGAAATGTGAGACAGAGAAAGACAAATACTGTGTGTTCTCACCTGTATGAGAAATCCAAAAAGTCAAACTTACAAGAAACAGTGAAGAGGGGCCAGCTCTGTGGCTGAGTGGTTAAGTTCGCACACTCCATTGCAGCAGCCCAGGGTTCGGATCCTGGGTGTGGACATGGCACCGCTCGTCAGGCCACATTGAGGTGGTGTCCCACATCCCACAACTAGAAGGACCTGCAACTAAGATATACAACTGTGTACAGGGGGGATTGGGGGAGATAAAGCAGAAAAAAAATGGATTGGTAATAGTTGTTAGTCCAGGTGCCAATCTTTGAAAGAAAAAAAAGGAAGATTGGCAACAGTTGTTAGCCCAGGTGCCAATCTTAAAAAAAAAAAAGAAAAAGAAAAAGAAAAAAATTAAAAAAAGAAATAGCAAAGAGAATAGAGGTTGCCAATGGCCATAGTTGGGAGAAATGGGGAAATATTGGTCAAATGGTATAAACTCCCAGCTATAAGTAGAATAAATTCTGGCAATCAAATTTACACATGGTGATTATAATTAACAATAGTGTGTTATATGCTTGAAAGTTGCTAAGAGAGTAAATCGTAAACATTCTTTCAACAGAAAAAGAAATTGTAATTATGTGAGGGGATGGATGTTGGATGTGTTACCTAATAATATCGTGGTCATCATTTTGCAACATAGACGTATATAAATCATCACATTGTGCACCTTAAATTTACAAATGTTGTATGTCAGTAATATTACAATAAAGCTGAGGGAAAATACAAAATAAAAATTAATAAAGCTAGTGGATGAAAGTTAAATGAAAAGCAGAATTCTATCCGATTTCAACATTCTCCCCACAAGGTACTTATGGACTACTGAGGGAAACAGTCACTTCACAGCAGAGAAGCCTGGTGGACACCATGTTAAACAAGTGTTCTGGGTCAATATCACCAGTAATGGAATAGAGAAACACTATGCACTTTTTAATAAGCTGCACTCAGGAGGACACAATACCACTTCTGTGACACTACTGTCAAAAATGAATAATTTAAGTATGCATAAACACCAGACACAG
>NW_025797100.1:0-6270 GCF_021613505.1 Equus quagga | reverse complement strand
TACTGTCAAAAATGAATAATTTAAGTATGCATAAACACCAGACACAGCTAAATTGAAAGAATCATACATAATAAATGGCCTGTACTCTTCAAAAATGTTAAGTTCTTTAAAGATAAAGACTGAGAACTTGTTCTATTAAACAACAGAGAAATGGTTCCAGATTAAAGGACACTAAGAGACATAACACCTAAATCCAATTTGTGATCCTGGATTAGATCCTTTCCTTAGAATATATCCCAGGAACACTTAGGAGTAGGTGTGCATTATACTCTGTCGTATTTCAGAAAAAATTTTAAAATGCATATTAATATTATATTATCATAGACAGAAAAGGAAAGCAGCCATGGTAAAATGTCAACATTTGTGAAATCTGGTGAAGATCTACATTAGGTCTTTGTATGATTTTTCTTTCCTGAAAATCTTTTCATTATTGAATTGTACGCGCAATATCGTAGACTTGAATTGAAAACTTATGATGTTTGGAATCACTTGATGTTGTCATAACATATGGTAACCAGTCACTTTCCAGTCTCACATTTGTAAAATAGACGTAGAAGATGTGAACCTGACGCCAACAGAAGCACAGAGAATGAGTGTATCTGGGCTGGGTGCCAGAGCTAGTTTCTGTGATTACCTGCATGATATATTTGTGCCAACAATCCTGTATCGCTGAGATACTAGAGGAGAAGACAATTGAGCATGTATATAAGGAATCTGCTGCACAGGACGACGTATAAGATGAAGTGGACAAAGATTGGGAGACATCTGTCTGAATGAGGAGGAGAAATTTACTGGGGTAAAGAGGCAGCTGCTGCCTCCGTGTGTTTAACCTCCATTCTCAGCTGGGAAATGACTAGCATCGTTGTCAGTTCTTCAGTAAAGTGGCTGGTAACCGAAATTCATGTGTGCTGTGTAAATGCCAGTTCACCACATGTTGGTTTAAAGTTTAGGGTCAGCAATGGGAGGATCTCAGAGCTTCTAGCTTACTTTGGGTGCTCTTGACCATAAGAAGGGAACTTAGAGCTAAAAATCCATTGTCATTACCCTGATTTTGTCACATTCAAATTGCGTAAACTTAGACAAGTCATATGTCTTCTGCCTGTAGTTTGCTCATGTACAAAATGAGAAAAACTTATTCCTATCATACTACCTGCTCTCAAACTGCATAAGGTTCATGTAAGTGGTTTGAAATGTACAAAATAAGGCAAACAATAATATCTGTGTTGGAAGTTGGGGGTATTTTGGTAAATGATATTCGTTTTAGATTGCAAAATAAATAGAATATCATGCTATTGTGGCTAGGGATCAACATCATATATGCTATAATTATAGCATTGTAAAAAATAGTCTACACATGTAAAGAACATGTATATGTTTGCAAATCAGAAAAGGAAAAAAAGAGAACGGGAAGTTAAAAAATTCTTTTTGAAAAGTTAGATAGTGAGAGACTAGGATACAACAAAAGGTGCCCCAAACAATTAAATGTCCATAGTGCAGAATGGGTCAGAGAATTAAGCTATGTGATTTTTTTTTTAACTTTTTATAAGTTTTTTGTTGTTGTTGTTCTGTGATGGTTCACTATATGCGGTCCCAATTATTTAGCAAAAGTTCTTCTAGATACATGACTCTTGGTTCTTTGTTTCTTGGACATTAGGTTAAGGAATTAAAGACATCCCATACTGTTGTTAATGCCCAGTTGCAGATAAAGGAAGAATCACAGACACACAAAGGAGAAGACACAGTCAGCAGAATCGGTGTAATCACAGGCCACACAGGAAACTGAGGGGAAGTTTGCAGACATGTTTTCCATTTTAATAATTTAGGAAATCGGGTTTGAATCAATCATACCTAAACTTTAAAGGCCTCAAAAAGCTGCAACTGACATATGGGTTACCATACAAAACTGAGGTGTTGCCAAGATTTTGCTCTATATTTAATTACTCTTTATCCATTATTCCACTCCAGCTGAATATGGCTGCCAGTTTAAAGTGTTATATATGTAGTACAGTTATTTCAGATGGAGACAGTTGGCAATCATATAGGTAACAAAACTATTGTTTTTATAAAAAATATACTTCCTGATTTGGAAAATATATGTTGATTTTAATAATGCACTTCCTAATTTCAAATATTCAAATAAAATCAAGCTTGAAAAGGAAAAGAAAAGCTAACATCTTCCATAACAGCTTTTATCATAAAATTTTTCCAAATATATTTTCCAGTTAACTCAAACACTCATTGGATTTATCAAGTCATTTTCGGCGCCCAGTGCTCTGTCTGCCTTAGATATACTTTACTGTTGCTCCAAGCACTTACTTTACCTAGCTCACCTAGCCTATAACATCCATTATTTTACAAGCTATATATCACAGCTTCACAAGTTGTTTCCACCTCCTATACTTCTTATTGGCTTGAAAAAAGAGAAATATGAGATGCTGACTTCTGCTGCCTTTCTTGCTATGATTCATAAAACTTATTTTCTTACTATCATTAAGGAAATGCTAGAGACTACAGAACAAAGATTCTCTCAATATTAACTACTATTCAAAATATAGTAAGTGATGGAAAAAAGATTTAAGGTATTTCACTGTGTTGTTAACTAAACCAAAGAATGAAGAAAAACTTTATGATGAATTCTGCCTTAAAAGCAAGAAATTAAAAGACTTCTTCTAAATTTTTTTTTAAAATTAAGAATATCTTTCTGGGGGTGGCCCTGTGGCAGAGTGGTTAAGTTCACGCGCTCTGCTTTGGGGGCCCAGGCTTTCGCTAGTTCGGATCCTGAGCATGGACATGGCACCGCTCATTAGGCCATGCTGAGGTGGCATCCCACATGCCACAATTAAAAGGACCCACAACTAAAAAATATATATATTCAACTATGTACTGGGGGGATTTGTGGAGAAAAAGCAGGGAGGAAAAAAAAGAGATTGGCAACAGTTGTTAGCTCAGGTGCCAATCTTAAAGAAAAAGAGAAAGAAAAAGATTGTCTTTCCATAGGAATTACATCTGCTCTTTCATCAATATTTACAAGTTCCATGCGTCATTTTCAATTAATAAAAGGATACTTCTGATTTATTATGTTTGTGCCAATGAACAAATTAATTATTAACGTTTGATCTTGATTTTCTGTGGCTGTTTTCTCCATTACAGAGTGATTGATATTTCGGCAAACTGTTTCATTCAAAACTGTTACCAAGATCTCTGTGACTTTTTGAGAGTACATGCTCAATAAGTGCTCACAGAGTCAGTGAATGAAAGACTGGTTGATGAATGGGTGCATGGATAAATCACTGATGATGAGATGCTCCATTATACTGTTAATGTCACAAGTACATGGATTCACTCTCACCACATTAGTCTCTTTACTGCCACTTTTACATCTTTGTTTCTGAGGGTGTAGATGAGAGGGTTGAGGCTCGGTGTGACAACAGTGTAAAAGAGGGCAATGAACTTGCCTTGATCTTGAGAATTTCCTGATGGTGGCTGCAGATATATGCACATGGCTGGAATGTAAAAGAGGGATACAACCGTAAGATGGGCTCCACACGTCCCGAAGACTTTCTGACGTCCAGTTGTTGACTGCATCCTCAGCACAGCCCGGGCAATGGCACCGTAGGAGATGAGAATGAGGATGAGAGGTATGAGAACAAAAATAGAGCTCGTGACCAGGAGGGTCAGCTCATTAGTATGGGTATCAACACATGACAGTCGGAGCAGTGCTGGAACTTCACAGAAGAAGTGGTCCACTTGGCGATGCCCACACAGGGGTACCCAGAAGGTAAATGGGAAATGAAGGGCTGAGTTGGTAAAGCCACTTACCCAAGAAGCTACAGCTAGCAGATAGCAGAAACGTGGGTTCATGAGGACAGTGTAATGCAAGGGTCTACATACAGCTACGTATCGGTCATAGGACATGACCACCAGTAGCACACACTCTGTGGTTCCCAGTGCAAGAAAAAAGTAAAGTTGAATCATGCAACCGGCGTAAGAGATGGTTTTCTCTGGGCCCCAGAGGTTGACCAGCAACTGAGGGATGGCACTGGTGGTGTAGCAGAGATCCAGAAAAGAGAGGTTTGAGAGGAAGAAGTACATGGGAGTGTGGAGATGGGAGTCCACGTGTGACAAGATAATGATGAACAGGTTGCCTATCAATGTTGTCACATAAAACATTAAGATAACCACAAAGAGAACTATTTCAAAATGAGGCCAATTAGAAAAACCCAGTAGAACAAAGTAGTTTTCAAAACTTGCATTGATTTTTTCCATTGTCATTCTCTTCTTGTTACCTGAGGAAAGAATCACACACACTCAAAAAAAAGTAAGGAAATGCTCCAAGAATCATAGGGACATAAAAAAGAAACAGAAATCAGTTTGAAGGGCCTACCAGTCTTCAATTCTATGACATTTTGTGTATTAAGAGAAACTATGATACTAATGAATTGAAAGAAATTAGAAGCTGCAAGCTCATATGGACAATTAAAAGAAGAATAAATAGTGGAGAAGAGAAAGTTATTCCTCTTGGTAGGATTCTAATTTAAACATATAGAAGAAACTGTGGAGTTAGAAAAACATAAATGGATGCTCAAAACAAGTGAATGAAAATATGATGAGAAAAAGCTTATTCACATACTCTAAAATATCTCCCCTCAAATTAATTGTTAAATACAAAATGAAAAATACTAAACTTTACAATAGAAAAACCTAGGGTATGTCACCATAGCCAAGTATCCAATGTTAACATCACAAATGTTGAGACAAACCAACACTATATGTCTACTGATATGATGCCCCGAACAGGACATAAAGTCACTTCAGTGACATTCCTGCCAAAAATGCACACTTAATTCTAATATTGAAAACGCATGAGACAAACTCAAATTGAGACAAGTTGGACAATGTAGCCGGTCTGTACTCTTCACAAATATCAAATTCAATGAATTTGAAGTGGTTAAGGAAGTGGTTCAGATTAAAGGCGATCAAAGAAATACAATATCTAAGTGAGTGATCCTGGACTGGGACAATAGCTATTAACAACATTATTGAGATAATTGGAGAAATATGAATCTGAACCATGGATTATATTTGTATTGCATCCATACTAAATTTTCTGATTTCCTTAATTATACATTAGTTATGTAGAATAAAATGCCTGTTCTTAGAAAATAAACACTGAAGTATTTAGGGGTAAAGGCACATGTCTTCAACTTACTCTCAAATGTTCCAGAAAAAGCGATGCTAGGTAGATAGATAGATCGATCATACATACATACATAGACAGATAAGTAGGTAGATAGATAGATAGTTAGAAAGATAGGTGATAGATGATAGAATGGAATAAATCTTTTTAAGAACAAAGTAAACTATTGCTGGATCTAGTTAAAGGGTTAACGGTAGTTCTTTGTCTCACTTTTGCAACTTTTCTGTACATTTTAAATTTTACCTGAATAAAAAGCTACAATAGGTAAATATGAAATAAAACATTTTTCACTTTTATATTTCATCCAGATATTTTCCCTGTTATGGAAAAATAACTTCTTAACTGTTGAGTTCTTCTCATTCATCCCAGAGTGATATCTGGGTAAATAGTAACTTGAAATTTAATTACAGAAGAAAATTTACATGGAACAAATCATCTATTTTTAAACAAATAGCTTTAGTTTTCTCTTCAGGGTATTTCCATTTATGTGACTAGGGAAGACAGAACAACTGCAATCCCGGTAATCTCACAGATAGATGAAAAAGCATGATGAACAATATCAAATTTGTTAGTGATTTCAAAATGTTTATATACAGTGAAAATATTGAGCTTCCATTAAATATTCTTATAGAAAGAATCTAATCTTCTGATTTGTTTACTTGCACTCACAGATTATTTCTAAACTGAAAACTAAGATACAAATAGAGATGCAAAAAAGAGGAACACAGACACCTACACATCAATTTATGGATATTCATGCTATGAACAAAGCTGAAAACCTTAGTTCAGAAGAATAGATCTGTGAAATAGACTGGGGAGAAGAGAGACAGAACACTTCCTAAAGGACAAATAAATATAACTGAATTTGAAAAGCGAAATTTTTAGGAAATGGAAAGTATACATTCATTGAGAGAGCAAAGAAGGAAGAGAGGATGGAGGAAAATGGAGAGTAACCTAACTATGGTGCTTAAAGTTGAAAGTGTGTATATGTGTATCACGGGGCTGGGAAGCCTGAACCACAGAACCTGAAGAAGGTTTCTACATTATTTCTTTTTTTCTAGGGCAATAACTGA
>NW_025797099.1:0-16130 GCF_021613505.1 Equus quagga | reverse complement strand
GACTGGCCTCCCAGCTCCGTGCTCCATGGCTGTGTGGGTGGCCCCGCTGTGCCTCAGCATCCTCACCTGCAACCTGGGGCAATAAGAATGATGAGCTTTCATACTATGGGGCTGAAGGTGAAATGGAAAATCCTGTGCAAACGCTGCACCCCGTGCTCAGCACCTGCGGGCCTCAATTCAGAGTCACTGTTAGCAGCACCTCGGTACCCTCCACGCCCCTGAGAGCCCTGTGGTTTGCAAGCTTTACATTCAGGAAAGTGAGGTTTGGATGGGGCGGGGGCGTGTCCCCTTGTGGGCCCAGAGAGGAAGTGGCCCAGCAGAGGCCCTGGCCCAGGGGTCTCTGGCTCCCTTCAGGTCCTTCCCCACCTCGCAGCCCCGGCCCCAAGCAGCCCCATGTGCCCTGACCTCCAGCCTGGATCCGTTTTCCTGAGTCCCAGGCCCAGGGTGCCTCCCCTGACGGGATTCTGCCTCTTCCCTTAGGGCGGAGCCCCTGGACTCCCAGCTTCCTTGCCAGGGAGGAGGAGAGACATCCATCTGCTGGGGCCTGAGTGTGGCCTGGGGGACAGGCCGTCGGTCCCGGAATGCCCCTGCCTGAGCCCAGCGAGCAGGAGGCTGAGAGCGTGAAGGCCAGCCAGGAGCCATCCCCAGGCACCGATGTCGTCCCTGCAGCTCCCAAGAAGCCCAGGAAGTTCTCCAAACTGGTCCTGCTGACAGCCTCCAAAGACAGTGCCAAGGTGGCCGGTGCCAAGCGTAAAGGGGTGCACTGTATCATGTCCCTGGGGGTGCCCGGCCCCGCCACCCTTGCCAAGGCCCTCCTCAAGATCCACCCCGAGGCTCAGCGAGCCATTGAGGCAGCTCCCCAGGAGCCGGAGCAGAAACGCAGCAAACTGGACACAGGTGAGGCCCCGGTCTCAGCGAGCAGGGCTGGGAGCAAGCTGTCCCTGGGGCCAGAAGTCCCCTGACACAGGGGCAGCCAGGGGACAGACAGGCTAGGCTGGCTCTGGAGAGAGTACGTGTGCCATGAACGTTTCTGTGTTCTGTCTACACCGCATCTCGGTGTAAGTTTTGCATGTCGTAGGCCTCTGTGCATGTGTGTTCGTCTGAGGTTCTGTCTGTATTTGCATAGCGGAGTGAGTCTAGCTCCCTTTGTGTGTCTGTGTCCCTGGGTCAATTTCTGTCCCCGTCTGCTCTTATGTATTTATGTGCCTGGGGGGTTCCTGTGTGTAGGTTTCTGTGCCAGAGGCTATTTGAGGCCCCAAGCAGACCCTCTACTGCTTGGTGCCGGGGACATTGGAACATGGATATGTCTTTGGGGGTAGAACCCTGAGGGATGCCCAGGGGGAGGGATGCGCAATGTCTAGGAGGGAGATGAACTGCGGTTTCTTCCTACCTGAAAGTGGGGTCTCCCATGCCCTGAGAAGATAGGGACAATAAAAGCCACAGTGGTTGGCCTGTCTTTGCTGCCTGTGAATAGGTGGCCCCTTGGAGTCAGCCAGGGCACTCAGCCTGGCAGCCAGTCCCAGGAAAGGGACTGGGCTCTTGGCTTCTGTCAGCTGGGCAGTGCAGGGGACCCCACCTCATTAACTGAAACTTAGGGGTGAGTGGCCTGAAGCTGTAGGATTGCGAGCCCCACTGCTTCCCTCTGGGCTGGACCCCAGAGCACGTGAGATGGGGGATCCTCAGCCACAGGCCTGGAGCTCTCGGGAACTGAGGGACCCCTCAGCCTGCATCACTTGCTGGATGGGAGCTGTACTCAGGGAGTCAGAGGACCCTGTCTCCCCAGAGCCTGAGGCCCCTCTACAGTGTGCCTGGACCCCCTGTGAGCACTGCCGCCGGCCAGTCGTGCCCTAGGTGCCTCCACGTGTCCACTGCTTCTTCCCGCCAGCCCAGGGGGTGGAGGGTGCCATCCGCATCACCTCTGGGGAGGCAGGGCTCCGAGGGGCCACGTCACTTCCCTGAGGTCACCAGCTGGTCGCTGCAGAGGGTAGATGGACATCTGGCTCAGAGCCCATCCTTCCCGCTGAGCCCGGTGGGTCGGCCGTCTCCAGGGTCCTTCATCCCGTCAGAGACCTCTGCTTGCTGCTAGGATCTGCCCAGGCTCTGGGGCCACAGTGACCGCACACCACACAGCTCCGTTGTGAGAACTAGAACAAAGCCACCCTTCCTCAGTTGCAGAGGTGGAGAGCAGGGCAAGGGCTACGTCTCAGCCCCATGGGCTGCCCTAGGCAGATGCTCTTGGGCAGTCAACAACCCCCTCAACCTGCCACCCCATCTTTACCTCTATACCTGGTCCACAGACTTCTCCACCTCTAGCCCCATACCCGGCCAAGGTGGATAACAGCACTGCCTAGTGCTCAACCCAGGTCTGGCCCAAAGTTTCCTGGAAATGACATTAATGCCTCTGTGTCCCTGGGCTGGTGGCCTTTGGGAATGTATCTTTAGAGCCTGCAATTACTTCTTTAAGTCAATCAGTGGCGCTCCAGAACATCCCATGGCAGCTGAGAGCTCTAGAGCCCACCCCTCCAGGTGCCCCCCACTCCCTCTTTTCCTCTGACACCACTGTGACCCGCCCCCTTCTCTTCCAGATGGAAAAGAAGCCGGAAGATTGGCAGGGCGGCCTGCCCGCAGTCCCTCACCAGGTGCCAAGGAGCCCACCGTGTGCCCCAGCATGCCCAGCAAGTCCCTGTAACCCTGACCACGGCGGTGGGGCCTTGCTGGGCCAGTGAACTTGGCTGTGACTTCTCCCTGGGACCAGCTGTGACTGGTTTTCACTCTTAACATTGTGTCATTTTTTTCAGATCAAGCATAAGTTTCTTTTGTAAGCAGAAAAAAAAATTCAGGAAAGAGAATAAAGAAGCTGTACACTAGACCCCATCATGGACAGGTTTTAAGAATTCCATGATTCTGGGTCCTTTGAGGCCCAGCCCCAGCCCCATCCCCCAGGGGCCTCTCCACACATACCTGCCCCCATCCAGCCTTTCCCCAGAGCTGCCAGCGGCCTGGGCCCCATCTCTCAGACTCCAGGTGCTCTCTGGGGCCTCTGTCTCCCAGGGCCTCACACCCCGGGGCCCCCTCAGCCTGGAAAGCCAGCTACTGGGCCAGAGACCTGGTGGGGTCTCTGAGGCATCCTCTTCCTGCTGCCTTGGCCTAAAAGGGGGTGGTGGGACCTCCAGCCCTGAGCCCCCGGGTCACCAGTCCCAGCCAGTCCCCAGGATGCTCCTGGCAGCTCCTGCTGGACCCTCTGGAGGCTCACCTCCTCCAGGCAGCCACACAGACTGAGGCACCCCCTCCACAGGGCCCTCCCGTTCATGACAGCCCCGGGTTCTGCTGAGGAGGGGGTGGGCCCCAACACAAGTGTGTGGTGCCCCATCATGTTCCTTCTGGGTGGTTTGGGGGCTGAGGGAGATTTCCTGGGACGAGCCCCTCCCCAGGCCCCCCTGCTGGGGGAGGAGACAGGAAACACACAGTTCCCTTCCTTCAGGGAGGCAGGGCCCCTGAGGTCTGGAGGGGAAAAGCTCCCCTCCTGTAGCTTCCCCAGGGGATCCTCATTCTTTGAAAACTGCCACTGGGTGAGAGGAAATGGATTATATTTTAAATGTGGAGTTTAGAGGCCTTATGTTTTTAAACAACATTTTCCAAATTTAATTAGTACCTATTGACTCCCTCTTAGGGAAGCGGGTCCCTCAGCAGTTTTCTCTCCCAACTCTCCGTTTTGCTGTCATTTTTACAGTGTGATTGTTTGTAATATTTATATTCCGTAACCATAATTTGAAAAGTTCTTTTGTCTGAATTCTATGTTTAAATAGCTTCCCGCTCTCACCAGGCTTCTCCTTCCCTGAGTTCTGAGTCGTCCTCTCGGGCTGGTTTCATCAGGTGACAAGGACACCTGAGGAGGTGCTCAGGGTGGACATTTGGTGGTGGAGGGCCACCGAGGGAAGCAGGTGTGAAGAGGAGGAGGTGAGGAGAGGGGCAGCAAGGAGCCACTAGGCCTGGAGTCCCGGCAGTCCCCAGTTGACCCCCAGCCCACCGGGGAGCAGGATCGCCAGCGGGTGTCCACTCCCCTGTGCTTTGGTGTGGCCCCACTGGCCCCTCCTGCGCTGCCAGGGAAGCCTTGGGCTGGGGGGGACACTCAGGGGTCCCCAGTAGGGGGTCTGGTTGACTTGGTGGCCCCTGGAGTCTGTGTGTGGGTGCAGCAAGGGCACACCTCCCTCCTGGGCCCTGAGTGGCTGGTGGTGCTGGTCATCTGCCTGGCGGGTGGTCAGTACCTTGGGGCGGGAAGCCACTGCCATGTCCAGCTGGGAGCTCGCACACTGAGTGTGGTGGCGTCAGGGTTTTCTTCTTTTTTTATTTTGAAACATTTCAGACTCACATGGAAGTTGAAGGAGCACTGCGGGAGACACTGCGTAGCCCTCAGCTAGAGTCTCCCTCCTCTCTCTCTCCTGCCACCTTCTTGCCCCTTCACTTCCTGGGGACTTCACTGTCTGGCCAGAGCAGGGTGCCCGGGATCTGGTGGTAAATGGGTCCCAGCCCCGGCCTCCCAGAGCTGGACAGGAAACACGGAAATTCCTGATTGATGCATCCACGAGAACGGGCTGGGGGGTGCCCAGGAGAAGCCCGGGTGCCTCTAGGCATATGACAGGGACCTGACGCAGTGGGGCTCAGGGAGGGCAGCCTGAGGAAGCCCCGTGGAGGAGCTGAAGGGTGAGGAGGGTGGGCCTGGGAGGAGGGAGCCTCGGACCCGGAGAGGGCAGGGCAGGAAGGCCATTGGGCAGGAATGGTGGGCAGAGGCCGGTGGCCCAGGGCCTGGAGGCCAGCATGGGTAGTGAGAGGCTGGGGAAGAATTTATGCAGAGGAGGGATATGGTCAGCATCGTTTTTGCCAAACTCTCCCCAGTGCCGTGAGGAGAACAGACTGGAGGGGTCCACAGTGGAGCTGCTGTGCCGGTGAGGACACTACTGCAGCCTTGGGTGAGAGGACGGGGAGGGGAGGTGGGAGATGCTAGAAGAAGGCTGAGATGGGCTCGGTGACAGGTGTCTCATTTGGGGGACAGGGTACGAGGGAGAGAAGACTGGCCTGCCCAGCTGGGGGTGACAGTGCCACCCAGCAGGAGGGGAATCCAGGAGGAAAAGGGGACAGGGGAAATCGACCCGTTCTGGTTTCACACAGTTGGCATTTACTGGACCCACGTGTTCCCGTGAAGAAAGTGGTTCCCACAAGTGTTAACGGAGCAGAAAATTCCTCAGAGGTCGCACACAGATGCTGCCTTTGGGTCTCTGCACTCTGTGAGCGGGTGAGTGGAAGCATTAACTATGATGGGGATAAAAAGTAAATAGGATGACTATACATTTCTTTTTAAAAAAAATAACTTTTATTGGTATTTCCTTCAAGCTAGAAAAGGAAATCAAGGTCATTAAAAAGAAAATACTAGGATCGGCCCGGTGGCACAGCCATTAAGTGCACACGTTCCGCTTTGGTGGCCCAGGGTTTGCGGATTCCGATCCTGGGTGGGACATGGCACTGCTTGTCAAGCCATGCTGTGGCAGGCGTCCCACATAGAAAGTAGTGGAAGATGGGCACGGATGTTAGCTCAGGGCTGGTCTTCCTCAGCAAAAAGAGGAGGATTGGCAGCAGATGTTAGCTCAGGGCTAATTTTCCTCAAAAAAAAAAAAATAGAAAATACTGATTATGAAAAGATATTATAGATCACTCCAGTAATTTCACCATCTACAGACAAGTCCATGATACATATTTTTTATATTCAGAAAACTGGGATGATACAGCTCATATTTTTTCTTGACGTAACAAATGTCTCTCCGACATCCGTTTTTCTGGCTGTATAATGTCCCTCTATGCGGATGGGTGATCGTTTGTCCAGCACTTCTGATGGTTGGACGTATCCCAGCTATTTCCAGGTTGTTAATCCTTGAAATGGCCTCGTGTTTTCTGAGGACAAAACTCTAGAAGTGAGCTCTGCTCAAAGGCCTGCAGCAACTGTCCGTGTTCCCCGTCCCCCGTCTGTCCGTCCGTCGTCGCTCACCCCCACCTCCCCGGCACGGCCTGTGAATGCCGGGCTCTCGGGCATCCTTGCCAACACCCGGTACTATCATTAAAAGAGAAAATAATAATAATGGCACCCTCCACTTCGCTAGTGTGAGCACAACCTCCGCGTGTTTTCTCCTGGGGTTGCACTTTTCCTGGTGAGCTTGGAGACCCCAGGTACCTGCCCCCCACCCCCCACCCCCAGCGGCGACCGCGGCTGGCCGATGCTCCTGGCGGCCAGGAGGGGGCGCGCGCGGAGCCCGCGGCGTCGGGATGCCTCCCCGATGCCCCCGCGGTGACCTGTCTCAGGGTGTCCTGCGCTGCGGACCCAGGACGCCCATCTAGGCCCTTTAAGGACAAGGCACCGGCTCTAAGGTGCCCCCTGCAGGGGTGAGGGCGGGCGATTGGGCGAGGGAAGTCTCCTCAGTAATAACCCACCGACGGCCAGCTCCGCGGAGATGCGAGGGAGATCCTTACTCTTCGCCATCCTGACACGAGCTCCGACGCGTGTGGCAGCCCCTCCTCCGCCCTGTCTTGTTTCCCCACAGCATGTACCAGCTTCTGATAGATCACGGGACTCATTGTTTACGCCTATCGCTTCTCGTGCCCCCGCCCCAACTTGAGCTCAGCAACACCAGGGCAGAGGTGTTTGTCGGTTTGCGTCCCAGTGTGGAGAACAGGGAGGGGGAGCGGGAGGAGAGGTGAGGGGTGTGGAGGGGATACAGGACGAAGAGGGCAGAGATGCGGGGACGCCCGTCGAGCGCGGAGGAGTCAGAGGCTGGCTGAGCATAGCTGTGAGAGGAAGACGCCAAGGATGGGAAAGGAAGGGCTTCGACAGAGGATGTGGAGGGTGCAGGAAATGCCCAAGGCCCAGGGTAGGCGCGCCCCATGGGACCTGGACGTGGACCTGCCCAGAGCCCCGGGGGCACTTCCAGCAGCAGCTCTAGAGCGAGTGGAGGAAGGCGGAGGGCAGGGGGTGTAGGGGGAGCGTGGAGTTTTCTAGAGAGGAGCAGCATCTTCACTGTGCAAACGCTGAGGACGCGCAGCCGAGGGCTGGGGGCTCCGGCCCGGCGAAGTGGAGCCGGCAGAGGGCGGGGACCCAGCCGGGCTAGGGGCGGGGCTCGCGGTGAGCAGAGGGCCTGGGGCTCGGAGTGGCAGGGGAGGCGGGGCTTCCCCGAGTCTGGGGCCGCTGAGGGGCCAGCTCGGATGATACTGGGGCCTCTCCAGCCCCCACCTGCCAACTGTTCCAGAAAACAGCGCCCTGGCCCGCGGCTCCCCGCTCTGGAGCAATCTTGGATCCCATCGCACAGGGTGGAGAGAGGATGACAGGTGTCCAGAGGCTGTGAGCTGTGAGTAGCGGCTGGACCAATGGGCGAGGGGGGGACCAGTGGGCGAGGGCTGGACAATGGGTGAGGGCTGGACCAATAAGAAAAAGACGCTCCCCCCCCCCCATGACAAAGGGTGAGCAGATTGTTTTGTTTGTCTGACTTTTGATTTTAACATAATTTCACACCTACAGAAAAGTTGCCAGAACTACAAAGCATTGCCATATACTCTTCACCCAGATTCCCCAATTGTCAGGAATGAAGCCAGCCACAGCAGTAATATTTATAACAACAGAATTTAGAAACAGTGTCCAATAGGAAAATAACTAAGTTATGTAGCTAGTCATATGTAAAATAAGCTTATAATATAGAGGGATGTTTACAGTATAGAGTTAGGTGGGAAAAGCAGGGATACATGGAAATATTGCTATGGAGTGTGTTCTTAATGATGTAAAATTTAAAATAGAGGTTCATTTTTGAAAAGATTGACAAGAAAGATGACAACTGGAAATTCAAGGGACCCAGAACAGCCAAAACCATCCTGAAAATGAACAAAGTTGGAGAACACACACTCTCTGATTTCAAAACTTACTACAAAGCAACTGCAATCAAGACAGTGTGGTCCTGGCATAGGCATATTCATAGACAAATGGAATAGAACTGAGATTCCAGAAATAAACCCTGACTATGATGGTCAATTACTTTTCGACACAGTGCCAAATAATTAAATGGGGGAAAGAATAGTCTTTTCAACAAAAGGTGCTGGGACAGCTAGGATATCCACATGCAGCAGAATGAAGTTGGAGCCCTACTTCACACCATATACAAAAAAATAACTCAAAATGGGTGTAACACTCAAATGTAAGAGTGCGACTATAAAACTCTTAGAATTCGTAGGGGTAAATCTTCGTGAACTTGGATTAGGCAGTGAGTTCTTAGATATGACATCACAAGTATAAGGAACAAAAGAATAAAACAGGGGCCAGCCCTGTGGCCGAGTGGTTAAGTTCACGTGCTCTGCTTCGGCGGCCCAGGGTTTCGCTGGTTTGAATCCTGGGCGCGGACATGGCACTGCTCAACAGGCCATGCTGAGGTGGCTTCCCACATGCCACAACTACAAGGACCCACAACTAAAAATACACAACTATGTACTGGGGAGCTTTGGGAGAACAATGAAAAGTTAAAAAAAAAAAAGGGGGGGGGGAGAAAAAAACAGATAAATTGTGTATCATTAAAATTAAGAACTTTTATGCTTCAAAGGACACCATTTCAACCAGGGGCAATAAAGTGAAAAGACAACCCACAGAATAAGGGAAAGTTTTTGCAGATCATATATCTAATAAAGGACTTATAGCTGGAATATATAAAGAACTTTTATGCTCAACAATAAAATGACAACCCAATTTTAAAATGGGCAAAGGATCTGACTAGACATTTCTCCAAAGAAGAGTTACAAATGGCAAATAAGCACAAGAGAAAAGGCTCAACATCATTAGCCATCAGGGAAACACAAATCAAAACCACAATGAAATGCCACTTCATATCCACTAGCAAGGCTCTAATCAGAAAGACAGATAAAAAACAAGTGTTGATAAAGACGTGGAGAAATTGGAACCCTCACACACTGCTGGGGGCCTGTAAAATGGAGCAGACCCTGTGGAAAGCAGTCTGGCAGTTCCTCAAATGGCTAAACATAGAGTTACCATACCACCTAGCAATTCCACTCCTAGGTGTATACTGCAAAGAATTGAAAACATATGTCCACACAGAAATTTATACATAAATGTTCATAGCAGAATTATTCACTCATCATTCAGTAGCCAAAAAGTGGAAATAACCCAATTGGTCATCAATAGATATATATAGATAAACAAATTGTGGTATATCCATACACTGCAGTATTATTTGGCCATAAAAAGGAAGGTACTTCTACCTGCTATAACATGGACGAACTTTGAAAACCCTATGCTAAGTGAAAGAAGCCAGACACAAAAGACCACCTATTGTATGATTCCATTTATATGAAATATCCACAACAGGCAAATCCATAGAGACCGAAAGTAGATTAATAGTTGATTGGGGAGGGGGTACTTGGGAGTGGTGGCTAAAGGTTTCTTTTCGGAGTGGTGAAAATGTTCTAAAACTGATTGTGATGATGTTTGCACATCTCTGTGAATGTACCAAAACCCATTGAATTGTACACTTTAAATAGGTGAGTTATGTGATACTTTAATTATACCTCAATAAAGCTGATACCAAAAAGAACAATAATAAACCCTTTATGTGTTAACATATTTTTATGAAAAGTTACTACGTTTTCCAAAACAAAGAAATTTCATGAGAAGAATGGCATCGTTTTACATTCTTGCAAATCTTTTTAATGTGTACTTAATGGAAAACTACAGGTTCTCATATAGGCTTCAGCATTCAGCCTGTTACAACATCACACATCATGTAGCCTTTGGAATATTCCATAGGGACCTCCAGGAACCCCCAGACTATACTGTGAGAACCATTTCTCTGCTGTAAATTCCTATTTTTCCCTTTGTAATTAATAAGTATGTTCTGGGGAGATACTGTGGGATTATGTAAATAGTGGTTCCTTATTAAAACTTTCACCCTCCCGTTTTAGCGGCCATTGATGATTTTTGCCTGAATCAGTCGCCAAATGGTGATTTTCTGCATCATTCCTTGTGCAATTTTTAGTTGGCTTTCCACTGGAAGTAAGAGCTGTCCCTTCTCCCCATTTACTTACTTACATAAGTATGGACTCATGGATTCTGCTTTATTCAAAGTTGTAATCCGTTATTACCATTATTTATTTTGAACCTCAAATTGGCTCAGCTTTGGGGTGGGATCATCTGAAGGTTTCAATGAGCTGCATAAGAAATTTTCTTCTGCTGGCTAAGGAAACTGACGGGCCTAAAAATGCGTTTAAACAAAGGCTCCCGCTCAGTAAGCGCGAAGGCAAATCCTGGGGGAGACCTGCGGGTCTCAACCGCCCCCCATCCCTCACAAGTCTGAGCGCGCCCCCACTCAGGACCATCTCTCAAAGCCTCAGGTCAGCCCGACGCTCCGCCCCCCGGACGCCGCCGTCCAATCCTGGGCTTTCCCCTCCTCTTTCGTGAGTCCTGGCCCCGCCTCCCAGCACCGATTGGTCAGGCTGCCAGCTCGGCGCCGCTCAGAGAAGATCTGGAGAAGCGGATTTCGTCCGAGGAATGGGCCCCTGCGGCCCTGCTGCGCATGCTCTCCAGGAGCCCGCTCGGGCGTTCCAAGAGGCCGGCTCCTCTCCGCCCCGCGGGGTGGCGCGCGCTCCCGACGGCCGGCGCGGCGCGCGCGGGCACGGGGCTCGCTCCCGCGAGGGCAGGTGGGAGCCGGGAGCGGGCGCCCGGGTTGTGGTGGCCGAGGGGCCTGGGCGCGAGGTCTACGCCTGTGGCTGCAGGGGCCGAGGCCAAAGGACCTGCCGCGGTTTCGTCGTCGGAGAGGGAGGGTCCCGCTGCCGTCGCCGCCCGGCCGGTGCCGGTGAGGACGGGCCCCAAGCGGGTTGGGGAGGGTCCCGGGTCCCACTGCGTGGCCGCGCCCCGACCGTAATCTCCCGGGGTCTCAAGGGATGCTGATGTGATGCTGAAGGGGGGGGGTCCCCTGGCTCTGCGTCCCGGCGCTCGGGCCGCCCCCTTGTCCTTCACCCGCGATTCGCCCCCTTTCTCCTCGCTCTTCCCCTCAACCCACCCGACCCTGGGACTGAGCCTTGACACCCTACATCAGGGAGCCCCACAGTCGGTCGCCTCTCCTGGCCGAGTGTACCCCACCCAGTTCTGCGCCCGCCCTGGCACCGCCCCCAGCCCCGTCCCATGTTTGCGGCTCTGGAGGTCCCCGTGACCTTGCACTTTTGGCTGTCCTTACACCCCTCCTTCCACCTCTGATTAGGCAGATTGCCCGTTGCAGCTTTCAAACTTTTTTGACTCAACCTACACTGAGAAATGTATTTTACGTGCGTACTGCGTGCCTGCAGATGTAGATTACTGACAGACAAGTTTAAAGGAAGGTGCTTACCCTACCACACATGAGCGGCCCCATCTGCTCTACATCTGTCCTGTCTGTTCTGTCCTATTCTGTTCCGTTCTATTCTATTCTGTTCTGTTTTGTTCAGTTCTTTCCATTCTAAAAGACTATTGCTAAGCCATTAAATGGATTTCGGGACCTAAGGAAACCCTTGCTTTAACCACAGTCTTCTGCTTCCTGACTCCTTGCCGTTGGAGGACGCTGAGCTCCAAGAATCAGATAATCACGTGTAACCTTCAATTCCCAAGAAAGTGTATATTTTTCTTATTTTGACGTTTCTCCTTTTCAGGGCTAAAATCATTTCCAGGACTTGATTTGAACTTTCTGGTTTGATTTGATCTGGTTTATCTTGTTGGACTTGGGGAAGAGCTAGTGTGTGAGGTTGGGACTGGATTGTGGAGCATTTATAACAGAAATGGAGATGATTTTTATTGCAGAGAAAGAATTGAGTTGAGCTTTAGGAAGATTAACCTGTCAGCACTGTGTAGGGAGAACTGGAATGGCCAGACGCTGGCTGGGAAGACCATTAAGGAGATGGTGGGAGTTGATGCCCTGGGGTGACGTGGAGTGGGAAGGCGTGGAAGATGGCCTGATCTAGAGAGAACGAGATTTGAGGACGTATTAGGCCTGGTTAGGGAGGAGTAAAATATAGGTAAGATTCTGATCTCAGGGGAGTGAGGCCGGGAGTACCGTTAGCTGGAATCTCCCTTTCTGTGCCCTCTGCATCTCTAAAATGCTTTGGAGCAGTGGTTCTCAGGGGACATTCAGCAATGTTGATTCTCAAGACTTGGGGGGTGCTACTGGCATCCTGCAGGCAGAATGAGGGATGCTGCTAAACATCCTCCATCACGCAGGACAGCCCCCCACAGCAAAGACTTATCTGGTCCAAAATGCCAATGGTGTTGAGAAGCCCTGCTTTAGAACAGCGGTTCCTAATCTTTGAGGGGATCACTGCCGCCTTCGCCTCTCCCGGGAGTAACGCCTGTGGGCACGCTCGGAGACTCTGCTCGTAATCACGGGAGGGTTCAGAGCCAATTAACCCACCTCTCTGACCCTGTAGCTCCTTAGTAGGGGAGAGGAGAAAAGCAAATGGAGTCATCCAGGCGCTTTTTCAAACATCAGGACCTTCTCTCCTCCCCCGTCCACTATTTTAGGACCCCTGTTGACCCTGAACTGGGAACTCCTGTTCTTGTGTGATGACTTACAATTTATAGGAGAATTTCACACATATTATCTCATTTGCCACTTTGCCTGTTTCACAGGTGCAATCAGCCTGGAGAAGGGATGGGATTGACCCCGGGTCTCCCCACAGCAAGCCGGCGCTGAGGACCCGGGTGTTGGTGGTCGGTGATGGTGGCTCCCGCTCTCGTGTATGAAGGTAATTCTGTTGATCTGCCATCAGCTGCCTAGCCAGGCTGTGCCTCTCAGGGCCTTACCGGCTAGGGCTTGGATCCAGCAGTGTCTGAGAGGCACCCAACAGTTCTTAATCCCATGTGTCTCTTGAGTGTCGTGTTTACGCTGAGCTGTTTGTGACCACTGGCAGGACAGCAGCATCAGAGCAGGCGATCTGAGTATTGCACTCACATTGCTTTGTACCTCAATGTGGGGGGAGAGGAGAGGCTGAGAGAGTGATGAGCCGTTAACTGTGAGGCTCTTGAACTTCCTATTTACAGCTGCCCGACTTAAAAATACTCCATTCACTCAATAAATCTTTACTGAGCAAAAATTGTATATTATAAAATAAACACAATAGGGCCCAAGTATTTGCCTTCAAACAATGACTATCCAAAATAAAAAATACATTTAAATCCACCTAGAATCAATATACCTATATATAACAAATAAAAGGTTCATAAAATAATGCTCATTTTTATTACATGCCATGCAGACTGATATTTTCTCTGTGATTTTAAAAATTGCTGTCTTTGAGGCTGGCCTGGTGGCGCAGCGGTTAAGTGCACATGTTCCACTTCGGCCGCCTGGGTTCACTGGTTCGGATCTCAGGTGTGGACATGGCACCGCTCCGCAAGCCATGTTGTGGTAGGCATCCCACATGTAAAGTAGAGGAAGATGGGCACCAATGTTAGCTCAGGGCCAGTCTTCCTCAGCAAAAAGAGGAGGATTGGCAGCAGATGTTAGCTCAGGGCTAATCTGCCTCAAAAAGACAAAAATTAAAATTAAAAAAAATAAAAAATAAAAATTACTGTCTGGAACCCAAAGATTATCAGACCAATGACCAGGGCAGTTTGAAAAACAGCCTTAGACCAAAACAAAGGGAATAAAACTCTTTTATACAGATATAAAATGAACATGTGTGAAAGATTTTACTTAACTCATTATTAATCAAGGAACCAGTAAGATCTTACAACTAGTTCACAAGAGGATACAAAGAAGATTCTAGAAGACTATAGATGAGGAATGTTGAAATGAATGTACAAATAGAGGCAAAACTGGCTTCTTCCGCAGTGGGAAGAGTTACTTACATGTCTATATCTATTTACATGGGGGAGAGAGAATTTATGGTCTATAGACTAGAGTTATTTTGCATTGTTCTCAGTTACCTACAAGGTACAGAGTTGTAAAAATTGCTCAACACAACAAAGGCTAGAATCGGACAGGTTGGAGGGTGTTCTAGAAAATGCATAGTTTTCCATCGAAGCACAGATTTTCCCTCTGGTCTCATAATCTCAGTGGAAGACATTTTTGACACGAAATAAGGCTGGTCTCATGAGATTTGGCCTGATTATTTGCACATGTGCAACAAGTGGGTTAATTCACCATCTAGGGCTTCTCGAGTTTGCTTTGCTGGAAGTCTCCATAAGGAATCTCAGATGGGATCTTTACAAGTCTGGTATTTGCTATCCTGAGGTACAGAAGCCGTGCCCAAGAAGCCCTTCCCCCAGATTTCACCTCCACCGCTTATAAATTTGGGCAGATTCCTCTCTTCTTGAGGTTCCCAAAATACCCCAAGGTGTCTGAAACTTGTTAAATTGTTAAAGGATCATTTCAAAAACAGTGAACTCATGACTCTCCCACTGATATAAAACAAACAGAGGTAAGTGATTTTATTTAACACATTGATGAGGGAAGCTGGACAATGTGCCGGATTCAATGAGGTAATGTATGTCGAACACTTCACGGGGTGGCCAGCACAGGGGAAACCGCGGGTCCTTCCTAAGGTAGCCACGTAGCTGTGGGCCACCTATTTCTCAAGGCCTCTATGCCAGTGTTCCTCAAAGGCAAGCCCATGGTCCACCAGTCCCAGAGCCTCACAGGGTCCTTGTTAAAAATCCAGATTCTCAAGTCCCTCTCCAGATCCTGGGTCAGAATTTTGGATGTGAAATTCAGGCATCCGCCTTTTTATCAAGTGCCCCAGGTAATTCTTATGGAGACTAGAATCGCACATACAAGTACCTGACATAAAAGTTTCCCGAAAACTGTACTTTACCTCATTAGATGGATGCACCCTTTCTAGTCTCTTTCATCTTTTTAAAGACTGGTCTGAAGCTGGGTTTCTCAGCCTTTGCACTGTTGGCATTTTAGACCAGATCCTTCTTTGGGGTGCGGTGGGTGGGGAAGCTGCCCTGGGCACTGTGGGGTGTCGAGCGGCATCTGAGGCCCCTACCCACTAGATGCTGGTAGCATGCCCCACCCCACAGTTGTGACAACCAAAAATGTCCCCAGATATTGCCAAATGTCACCTGGGGCGGGGGCAGATGACCCTGATTGAGAACCATAGTCTTAACCCACTGCCTTGATACCTCGGCATCCTCAATTTGAAAAGAACCATTTTAACTTGTTTTAAGAGTTTAGGCCCTAGAGGCAGACGTGGGAGGTTGGAATGCTGACTCCATCCTTTATGGGCCTGGCTTTGGTCACAGGAACCTAAAGTGAAGCCTTCTGTTCCTCCTCTGCAAGATGAAAGAACAGTAGAGTCTAACTGATCCTCGGTGATTTGGAAAATAACGCACACAAAGTCCTTAGCATCGTGCCAGGCCCATGGTTGGCATTTGGTAAATATTAAATGTTGTGATGACAGTCCTTCAGATTCTTGAAGGATGTATTGGTCAGAATCCAAGAGGGAAAACAGACACGACTGTCAGATTTCAAGTGGGGATTTCATTGCTCTGCCTGGTAGTGGAAGAGGCGAGAAGCCAAACTTGGTGAACAGACCAGAGATGAGTGGTGGCTAGAAGCTGTGCCCACAGCCAGGCAGGGGGTCCAGGGCAGCAGAGGGGCCCCTGCAAAGCTGGAGCACACTGCAGTGGCGGAGGCAGGTAGCTGCGCACACACCCTCCTCACTCCGCCCTCCAGGATCCCCCTGTGCCTCCCATCAGCCAAATCAGTGGGCAGCGATGATGATCAGCCATGAAACAGCTGGTTTGTAGGGACGCCTCAGTGCGCTGACTACTTACTCTGAAGGCGCCTGCAGCTCTGTGCACCAGTATCCTCTCTGACTGGCGTTTCTGTCTTTAAGCCTCAGCTGCTGAGGGCACAGGGAGGTGCATTGGCCCTGGACCACCGGGGCCTGGGTCCGAGTCCAGACTCTCACCAGCTGTGCAGTCCTGCACCGCTCACTTCAGGCTCCAAGCCTCAGTTTCCCCAGAGGCAGAGTGGGGATGATGGTGTCACTTGCAAGAGAGATTGTTTGGGTGATGGTACTGGAGGTGTGGGCTGATGTCATAGGATTTTTGTTCCTGGCTC
>NW_025797098.1:0-16130 GCF_021613505.1 Equus quagga | reverse complement strand
GAGCCAGGAACAAAAATCCTATGACATCAGCCCACACCTCCAGTACCATCACCCAAACAATCTCTCTTGCAAGTGACACCATCATCCCCACTCTGCCTCTGGGGAAACTGAGGCTTGGAGCCTGAAGTGAGCGGTGCAGGACTGCACAGCTGGTGAGAGTCTGGACTCGGACCCAGGCCCCGGTGGTCCAGGGCCAATGCACCTCCCTGTGCCCTCAGCAGCTGAGGCTTAAAGACAGAAACGCCAGTCAGAGAGGATACTGGTGCACAGAGCTGCAGGCGCCTTCAGAGTAAGTAGTCAGCGCACTGAGGCGTCCCTACAAACCAGCTGTTTCATGGCTGATCATCATCGCTGCCCACTGATTTGGCTGATGGGAGGCACAGGGGGATCCTGGAGGGCGGAGTGAGGAGGGTGTGTGCGCAGCTACCTGCCTCCGCCACTGCAGTGTGCTCCAGCTTTGCAGGGGCCCCTCTGCTGCCCTGGACCCCCTGCCTGGCTGTGGGCACAGCTTCTAGCCACCACTCATCTCTGGTCTGTTCACCAAGTTTGGCTTCTCGCCTCTTCCACTACCAGGCAGAGCAATGAAATCCCCACTTGAAATCTGACAGTCGTGTCTGTTTTCCCTCTTGGATTCTGACCAATACATCCTTCAAGAATCTGAAGGACTGTCATCACAACATTTAATATTTACCAAATGCCAACCATGGGCCTGGCACGATGCTAAGGACTTTGTGTGCGTTATTTTCCAAATCACCGAGGATCAGTTAGACTCTACTGTTCTTTCATCTTGCAGAGGAGGAACAGAAGGCTTCACTTTAGGTTCCTGTGACCAAAGCCAGGCCCATAAAGGATGGAGTCAGCATTCCAACCTCCCACGTCTGCCTCTAGGGCCTAAACTCTTAAAACAAGTTAAAATGGTTCTTTTCAAATTGAGGATGCCGAGGTATCAAGGCAGTGGGTTAAGACTATGGTTCTCAATCAGGGTCATCTGCCCCCGCCCCAGGTGACATTTGGCAATATCTGGGGACATTTTTGGTTGTCACAACTGTGGGGTGGGGCATGCTACCAGCATCTAGTGGGTAGGGGCCTCAGATGCCGCTCGACACCCCACAGTGCCCAGGGCAGCTTCCCCACCCACCGCACCCCAAAGAAGGATCTGGTCTAAAATGCCAACAGTGCAAAGGCTGAGAAACCCAGCTTCAGACCAGTCTTTAAAAAGATGAAAGAGACTAGAAAGGGTGCATCCATCTAATGAGGTAAAGTACAGTTTTCGGGAAACTTTTATGTCAGGTACTTGTATGTGCGATTCTAGTCTCCATAAGAATTACCTGGGGCACTTGATAAAAAGGCGGATGCCTGAATTTCACATCCAAAATTCTGACCCAGGATCTGGAGAGGGACTTGAGAATCTGGATTTTTAACAAGGACCCTGTGAGGCTCTGGGACTGGTGGACCATGGGCTTGCCTTTGAGGAACACTGGCATAGAGGCCTTGAGAAATAGGTGGCCCACAGCTACGTGGCTACCTTAGGAAGGACCCGCGGTTTCCCCTGTGCTGGCCACCCCGTGAAGTGTTCGACATACATTACCTCATTGAATCCGGCACATTGTCCAGCTTCCCTCATCAATGTGTTAAATAAAATCACTTACCTCTGTTTGTTTTATATCAGTGGGAGAGTCATGAGTTCACTGTTTTTGAAATGATCCTTTAACAATTTAACAAGTTTCAGACACCTTGGGGTATTTTGGGAACCTCAAGAAGAGAGGAATCTGCCCAAATTTATAAGCGGTGGAGGTGAAATCTGGGGGAAGGGCTTCTTGGGCACGGCTTCTGTACCTCAGGATAGCAAATACCAGACTTGTAAAGATCCCATCTGAGATTCCTTATGGAGACTTCCAGCAAAGCAAACTCGAGAAGCCCTAGATGGTGAATTAACCCACTTGTTGCACATGTGCAAATAATCAGGCCAAATCTCATGAGACCAGCCTTATTTCGTGTCAAAAATGTCTTCCACTGAGATTATGAGACCAGAGGGAAAATCTGTGCTTCGATGGAAAACTATGCATTTTCTAGAACACCCTCCAACCTGTCCGATTCTAGCCTTTGTTGTGTTGAGCAATTTTTACAACTCTGTACCTTGTAGGTAACTGAGAACAATGCAAAATAACTCTAGTCTATAGACCATAAATTCTCTCTCCCCCATGTAAATAGATATAGACATGTAAGTAACTCTTCCCACTGCGGAAGAAGCCAGTTTTGCCTCTATTTGTACATTCATTTCAACATTCCTCATCTATAGTCTTCTAGAATCTTCTTTGTATCCTCTTGTGAACTAGTTGTAAGATCTTACTGGTTCCTTGATTAATAATGAGTTAAGTAAAATCTTTCACACATGTTCATTTTATATCTGTATAAAAGAGTTTTATTCCCTTTGTTTTGGTCTAAGGCTGTTTTTCAAACTGCCCTGGTCATTGGTCTGATAATCTTTGGGTTCCAGACAGTAATTTTTATTTTTTATTTTTTTTAATTTTAATTTTTGTCTTTTTGAGGCAGATTAGCCCTGAGCTAACATCTGCTGCCAATCCTCCTCTTTTTGCTGAGGAAGACTGGCCCTGAGCTAACATTGGTGCCCATCTTCCTCTACTTTACATGTGGGATGCCTACCACAACATGGCTTGCGGAGCGGTGCCATGTCCACACCTGAGATCCGAACCAGTGAACCCAGGCGGCCGAAGTGGAACATGTGCACTTAACCGCTGCGCCACCAGGCCAGCCTCAAAGACAGCAATTTTTAAAATCACAGAGAAAATATCAGTCTGCATGGCATGTAATAAAAATGAGCATTATTTTATGAACCTTTTATTTGTTATATATAGGTATATTGATTCTAGGTGGATTTAAATGTATTTTTTATTTTGGATAGTCATTGTTTGAAGGCAAATACTTGGGCCCTATTGTGTTTATTTTATAATATACAATTTTTGCTCAGTAAAGATTTATTGAGTGAATGGAGTATTTTTAAGTCGGGCAGCTGTAAATAGGAAGTTCAAGAGCCTCACAGTTAACGGCTCATCACTCTCTCAGCCTCTCCTCTCCCCCCACATTGAGGTACAAAGCAATGTGAGTGCAATACTCAGATCGCCTGCTCTGATGCTGCTGTCCTGCCAGTGGTCACAAACAGCTCAGCGTAAACACGACACTCAAGAGACACATGGGATTAAGAACTGTTGGGTGCCTCTCAGACACTGCTGGATCCAAGCCCTAGCCGGTAAGGCCCTGAGAGGCACAGCCTGGCTAGGCAGCTGATGGCAGATCAACAGAATTACCTTCATACACGAGAGCGGGAGCCACCATCACCGACCACCAACACCCGGGTCCTCAGCGCCGGCTTGCTGTGGGGAGACCCGGGGTCAATCCCATCCCTTCTCCAGGCTGATTGCACCTGTGAAACAGGCAAAGTGGCAAATGAGATAATATGTGTGAAATTCTCCTATAAATTGTAAGTCATCACACAAGAACAGGAGTTCCCAGTTCAGGGTCAACAGGGGTCCTAAAATAGTGGACGGGGGAGGAGAGAAGGTCCTGATGTTTGAAAAAGCGCCTGGATGACTCCATTTGCTTTTCTCCTCTCCCCTACTAAGGAGCTACAGGGTCAGAGAGGTGGGTTAATTGGCTCTGAACCCTCCCGTGATTACGAGCAGAGTCTCCGAGCGTGCCCACAGGCGTTACTCCCGGGAGAGGCGAAGGCGGCAGTGATCCCCTCAAAGATTAGGAACCGCTGTTCTAAAGCAGGGCTTCTCAACACCATTGGCATTTTGGACCAGATAAGTCTTTGCTGTGGGGGGCTGTCCTGCGTGATGGAGGATGTTTAGCAGCATCCCTCATTCTGCCTGCAGGATGCCAGTAGCACCCCCCAAGTCTTGAGAATCAACATTGCTGAATGTCCCCTGAGAACCACTGCTCCAAAGCATTTTAGAGATGCAGAGGGCACAGAAAGGGAGATTCCAGCTAACGGTACTCCCGGCCTCACTCCCCTGAGATCAGAATCTTACCTATATTTTACTCCTCCCTAACCAGGCCTAATACGTCCTCAAATCTCGTTCTCTCTAGATCAGGCCATCTTCCACGCCTTCCCACTCCACGTCACCCCAGGGCATCAACTCCCACCATCTCCTTAATGGTCTTCCCAGCCAGCGTCTGGCCATTCCAGTTCTCCCTACACAGTGCTGACAGGTTAATCTTCCTAAAGCTCAACTCAATTCTTTCTCTGCAATAAAAATCATCTCCATTTCTGTTATAAATGCTCCACAATCCAGTCCCAACCTCACACACTAGCTCTTCCCCAAGTCCAACAAGATAAACCAGATCAAATCAAACCAGAAAGTTCAAATCAAGTCCTGGAAATGATTTTAGCCCTGAAAAGGAGAAACGTCAAAATAAGAAAAATATACACTTTCTTGGGAATTGAAGGTTACACGTGATTATCTGATTCTTGGAGCTCAGCGTCCTCCAACGGCAAGGAGTCAGGAAGCAGAAGACTGTGGTTAAAGCAAGGGTTTCCTTAGGTCCCGAAATCCATTTAATGGCTTAGCAATAGTCTTTTAGAATGGAAAGAACTGAACAAAACAGAACAGAATAGAATAGAACGGAACAGAATAGGACAGAACAGACAGGACAGATGTAGAGCAGATGGGGCCGCTCATGTGTGGTAGGGTAAGCACCTTCCTTTAAACTTGTCTGTCAGTAATCTACATCTGCAGGCACGCAGTACGCACGTAAAATACATTTCTCAGTGTAGGTTGAGTCAAAAAAGTTTGAAAGCTGCAACGGGCAATCTGCCTAATCAGAGGTGGAAGGAGGGGTGTAAGGACAGCCAAAAGTGCAAGGTCACGGGGACCTCCAGAGCCGCAAACATGGGACGGGGCTGGGGGCGGTGCCAGGGCGGGCGCAGAACTGGGTGGGGTACACTCGGCCAGGAGAGGCGACCGACTGTGGGGCTCCCTGATGTAGGGTGTCAAGGCTCAGTCCCAGGGTCGGGTGGGTTGAGGGGAAGAGCGAGGAGAAAGGGGGCGAATCGCGGGTGAAGGACAAGGGGGCGGCCCGAGCGCCGGGACGCAGAGCCAGGGGACCCCCCCCCTTCAGCATCACATCAGCATCCCTTGAGACCCCGGGAGATTACGGTCGGGGCGCGGCCACGCAGTGGGACCCGGGACCCTCCCCAACCCGCTTGGGGCCCGTCCTCACCGGCACCGGCCGGGCGGCGACGGCAGCGGGACCCTCCCTCTCCGACGACGAAACCGCGGCAGGTCCTTTGGCCTCGGCCCCTGCAGCCACAGGCGTAGACCTCGCGCCCAGGCCCCTCGGCCACCACAACCCGGGCGCCCGCTCCCGGCTCCCACCTGCCCTCGCGGGAGCGAGCCCCGTGCCCGCGCGCGCCGCGCCGGCCGTCGGGAGCGCGCGCCACCCCGCGGGGCGGAGAGGAGCCGGCCTCTTGGAACGCCCGAGCGGGCTCCTGGAGAGCATGCGCAGCAGGGCCGCAGGGGCCCATTCCTCGGACGAAATCCGCTTCTCCAGATCTTCTCTGAGCGGCGCCGAGCTGGCAGCCTGACCAATCGGTGCTGGGAGGCGGGGCCAGGACTCACGAAAGAGGAGGGGAAAGCCCAGGATTGGACGGCGGCGTCCGGGGGGCGGAGCGTCGGGCTGACCTGAGGCTTTGAGAGATGGTCCTGAGTGGGGGCGCGCTCAGACTTGTGAGGGATGGGGGGCGGTTGAGACCCGCAGGTCTCCCCCAGGATTTGCCTTCGCGCTTACTGAGCGGGAGCCTTTGTTTAAACGCATTTTTAGGCCCGTCAGTTTCCTTAGCCAGCAGAAGAAAATTTCTTATGCAGCTCATTGAAACCTTCAGATGATCCCACCCCAAAGCTGAGCCAATTTGAGGTTCAAAATAAATAATGGTAATAACGGATTACAACTTTGAATAAAGCAGAATCCATGAGTCCATACTTATGTAAGTAAGTAAATGGGGAGAAGGGACAGCTCTTACTTCCAGTGGAAAGCCAACTAAAAATTGCACAAGGAATGATGCAGAAAATCACCATTTGGCGACTGATTCAGGCAAAAATCATCAATGGCCGCTAAAACGGGAGGGTGAAAGTTTTAATAAGGAACCACTATTTACATAATCCCACAGTATCTCCCCAGAACATACTTATTAATTACAAAGGGAAAAATAGGAATTTACAGCAGAGAAATGGTTCTCACAGTATAGTCTGGGGGTTCCTGGAGGTCCCTATGGAATATTCCAAAGGCTACATGATGTGTGATGTTGTAACAGGCTGAATGCTGAAGCCTATATGAGAACCTGTAGTTTTCCATTAAGTACACATTAAAAAGATTTGCAAGAATGTAAAACGATGCCATTCTTCTCATGAAATTTCTTTGTTTTGGAAAACGTAGTAACTTTTCATAAAAATATGTTAACACATAAAGGGTTTATTATTGTTCTTTTTGGTATCAGCTTTATTGAGGTATAATTAAAGTATCACATAACTCACCTATTTAAAGTGTACAATTCAATGGGTTTTGGTACATTCACAGAGATGTGCAAACATCATCACAATCAGTTTTAGAACATTTTCACCACTCCGAAAAGAAACCTTTAGCCACCACTCCCAAGTACCCCCTCCCCAATCAACTATTAATCTACTTTCGGTCTCTATGGATTTGCCTGTTGTGGATATTTCATATAAATGGAATCATACAATAGGTGGTCTTTTGTGTCTGGCTTCTTTCACTTAGCATAGGGTTTTCAAAGTTCGTCCATGTTATAGCAGGTAGAAGTACCTTCCTTTTTATGGCCAAATAATACTGCAGTGTATGGATATACCACAATTTGTTTATCTATATATATCTATTGATGACCAATTGGGTTATTTCCACTTTTTGGCTACTGAATGATGAGTGAATAATTCTGCTATGAACATTTATGTATAAATTTCTGTGTGGACATATGTTTTCAATTCTTTGCAGTATACACCTAGGAGTGGAATTGCTAGGTGGTATGGTAACTCTATGTTTAGCCATTTGAGGAACTGCCAGACTGCTTTCCACAGGGTCTGCTCCATTTTACAGGCCCCCAGCAGTGTGTGAGGGTTCCAATTTCTCCACGTCTTTATCAACACTTGTTTTTTATCTGTCTTTCTGATTAGAGCCTTGCTAGTGGATATGAAGTGGCATTTCATTGTGGTTTTGATTTGTGTTTCCCTGATGGCTAATGATGTTGAGCCTTTTCTCTTGTGCTTATTTGCCATTTGTAACTCTTCTTTGGAGAAATGTCTAGTCAGATCCTTTGCCCATTTTAAAATTGGGTTGTCATTTTATTGTTGAGCATAAAAGTTCTTTATATATTCCAGCTATAAGTCCTTTATTAGATATATGATCTGCAAAAACTTTCCCTTATTCTGTGGGTTGTCTTTTCACTTTATTGCCCCTGGTTGAAATGGTGTCCTTTGAAGCATAAAAGTTCTTAATTTTAATGATACACAATTTATCTGTTTTTTTCTCCCCCCCCCCTTTTTTTTTTTTAACTTTTCATTGTTCTCCCAAAGCTCCCCAGTACATAGTTGTGTATTTTTAGTTGTGGGTCCTTGTAGTTGTGGCATGTGGGAAGCCACCTCAGCATGGCCTGTTGAGCAGTGCCATGTCCGCGCCCAGGATTCAAACCAGCGAAACCCTGGGCCGCCGAAGCAGAGCACGTGAACTTAACCACTCGGCCACAGGGCTGGCCCCTGTTTTATTCTTTTGTTCCTTATACTTGTGATGTCATATCTAAGAACTCACTGCCTAATCCAAGTTCACGAAGATTTACCCCTACGAATTCTAAGAGTTTTATAGTCGCACTCTTACATTTGAGTGTTACACCCATTTTGAGTTATTTTTTTGTATATGGTGTGAAGTAGGGCTCCAACTTCATTCTGCTGCATGTGGATATCCTAGCTGTCCCAGCACCTTTTGTTGAAAAGACTATTCTTTCCCCCATTTAATTATTTGGCACTGTGTCGAAAAGTAATTGACCATCATAGTCAGGGTTTATTTCTGGAATCTCAGTTCTATTCCATTTGTCTATGAATATGCCTATGCCAGGACCACACTGTCTTGATTGCAGTTGCTTTGTAGTAAGTTTTGAAATCAGAGAGTGTGTGTTCTCCAACTTTGTTCATTTTCAGGATGGTTTTGGCTGTTCTGGGTCCCTTGAATTTCCAGTTGTCATCTTTCTTGTCAATCTTTTCAAAAATGAACCTCTATTTTAAATTTTACATCATTAAGAACACACTCCATAGCAATATTTCCATGTATCCCTGCTTTTCCCACCTAACTCTATACTGTAAACATCCCTCTATATTATAAGCTTATTTTACATATGACTAGCTACATAACTTAGTTATTTTCCTATTGGACACTGTTTCTAAATTCTGTTGTTATAAATATTACTGCTGTGGCTGGCTTCATTCCTGACAATTGGGGAATCTGGGTGAAGAGTATATGGCAATGCTTTGTAGTTCTGGCAACTTTTCTGTAGGTGTGAAATTATGTTAAAATCAAAAGTCAGACAAACAAAACAATCTGCTCACCCTTTGTCATGGGGGGGGGGGAGCGTCTTTTTCTTATTGGTCCAGCCCTCACCCATTGTCCAGCCCTCGCCCACTGGTCCCCCCCTCGCCCATTGGTCCAGCCGCTACTCACAGCTCACAGCCTCTGGACACCTGTCATCCTCTCTCCACCCTGTGCGATGGGATCCAAGATTGCTCCAGAGCGGGGAGCCGCGGGCCAGGGCGCTGTTTTCTGGAACAGTTGGCAGGTGGGGGCTGGAGAGGCCCCAGTATCATCCGAGCTGGCCCCTCAGCGGCCCCAGACTCGGGGAAGCCCCGCCTCCCCTGCCACTCCGAGCCCCAGGCCCTCTGCTCACCGCGAGCCCCGCCCCTAGCCCGGCTGGGTCCCCGCCCTCTGCCGGCTCCACTTCGCCGGGCCGGAGCCCCCAGCCCTCGGCTGCGCGTCCTCAGCGTTTGCACAGTGAAGATGCTGCTCCTCTCTAGAAAACTCCACGCTCCCCCTACACCCCCTGCCCTCCGCCTTCCTCCACTCGCTCTAGAGCTGCTGCTGGAAGTGCCCCCGGGGCTCTGGGCAGGTCCACGTCCAGGTCCCATGGGGCGCGCCTACCCTGGGCCTTGGGCATTTCCTGCACCCTCCACATCCTCTGTCGAAGCCCTTCCTTTCCCATCCTTGGCGTCTTCCTCTCACAGCTATGCTCAGCCAGCCTCTGACTCCTCCGCGCTCGACGGGCGTCCCCGCATCTCTGCCCTCTTCGTCCTGTATCCCCTCCACACCCCTCACCTCTCCTCCCGCTCCCCCTCCCTGTTCTCCACACTGGGACGCAAACCGACAAACACCTCTGCCCTGGTGTTGCTGAGCTCAAGTTGGGGCGGGGGCACGAGAAGCGATAGGCGTAAACAATGAGTCCCGTGATCTATCAGAAGCTGGTACATGCTGTGGGGAAACAAGACAGGGCGGAGGAGGGGCTGCCACACGCGTCGGAGCTCGTGTCAGGATGGCGAAGAGTAAGGATCTCCCTCGCATCTCCGCGGAGCTGGCCGTCGGTGGGTTATTACTGAGGAGACTTCCCTCGCCCAATCGCCCGCCCTCACCCCTGCAGGGGGCACCTTAGAGCCGGTGCCTTGTCCTTAAAGGGCCTAGATGGGCGTCCTGGGTCCGCAGCGCAGGACACCCTGAGACAGGTCACCGCGGGGGCATCGGGGAGGCATCCCGACGCCGCGGGCTCCGCGCGCGCCCCCTCCTGGCCGCCAGGAGCATCGGCCAGCCGCGGTCGCCGCTGGGGGTGGGGGGTGGGGGGCAGGTACCTGGGGTCTCCAAGCTCACCAGGAAAAGTGCAACCCCAGGAGAAAACACGCGGAGGTTGTGCTCACACTAGCGAAGTGGAGGGTGCCATTATTATTATTTTCTCTTTTAATGATAGTACCGGGTGTTGGCAAGGATGCCCGAGAGCCCGGCATTCACAGGCCGTGCCGGGGAGGTGGGGGTGAGCGACGACGGACGGACAGACGGGGGACGGGGAACACGGACAGTTGCTGCAGGCCTTTGAGCAGAGCTCACTTCTAGAGTTTTGTCCTCAGAAAACACGAGGCCATTTCAAGGATTAACAACCTGGAAATAGCTGGGATACGTCCAACCATCAGAAGTGCTGGACAAACGATCACCCATCCGCATAGAGGGACATTATACAGCCAGAAAAACGGATGTCGGAGAGACATTTGTTACGTCAAGAAAAAATATGAGCTGTATCATCCCAGTTTTCTGAATATAAAAAATATGTATCATGGACTTGTCTGTAGATGGTGAAATTACTGGAGTGATCTATAATATCTTTTCATAATCAGTATTTTCTATTTTTTTTTTTTTGAGGAAAATTAGCCCTGAGCTAACATCTGCTGCCAATCCTCCTCTTTTTGCTGAGGAAGACCAGCCCTGAGCTAACATCCGTGCCCATCTTCCACTACTTTCTATGTGGGACGCCTGCCACAGCATGGCTTGACAAGCAGTGCCATGTCCCACCCAGGATCGGAATCCGCAAACCCTGGGCCACCAAAGCGGAACGTGTGCACTTAATGGCTGTGCCACCGGGCCGATCCTAGTATTTTCTTTTTAATGACCTTGATTTCCTTTTCTAGCTTGAAGGAAATACCAATAAAAGTTATTTTTTTTAAAAAGAAATGTATAGTCATCCTATTTACTTTTTATCCCCATCATAGTTAATGCTTCCACTCACCCGCTCACAGAGTGCAGAGACCCAAAGGCAGCATCTGTGTGCGACCTCTGAGGAATTTTCTGCTCCGTTAACACTTGTGGGAACCACTTTCTTCACGGGAACACGTGGGTCCAGTAAATGCCAACTGTGTGAAACCAGAACGGGTCGATTTCCCCTGTCCCCTTTTCCTCCTGGATTCCCCTCCTGCTGGGTGGCACTGTCACCCCCAGCTGGGCAGGCCAGTCTTCTCTCCCTCGTACCCTGTCCCCCAAATGAGACACCTGTCACCGAGCCCATCTCAGCCTTCTTCTAGCATCTCCCACCTCCCCTCCCCGTCCTCTCACCCAAGGCTGCAGTAGTGTCCTCACCGGCACAGCAGCTCCACTGTGGACCCCTCCAGTCTGTTCTCCTCACGGCACTGGGGAGAGTTTGGCAAAAACGATGCTGACCATATCCCTCCTCTGCATAAATTCTTCCCCAGCCTCTCACTACCCATGCTGGCCTCCAGGCCCTGGGCCACCGGCCTCTGCCCACCATTCCTGCCCAATGGCCTTCCTGCCCTGCCCTCTCCGGGTCCGAGGCTCCCTCCTCCCAGGCCCACCCTCCTCACCCTTCAGCTCCTCCACGGGGCTTCCTCAGGCTGCCCTCCCTGAGCCCCACTGCGTCAGGTCCCTGTCATATGCCTAGAGGCACCCGGGCTTCTCCTGGGCACCCCCCAGCCCGTTCTCGTGGATGCATCAATCAGGAATTTCCGTGTTTCCTGTCCAGCTCTGGGAGGCCGGGGCTGGGACCCATTTACCACCAGATCCCGGGCACCCTGCTCTGGCCAGACAGTGAAGTCCCCAGGAAGTGAAGGGGCAAGAAGGTGGCAGGAGAGAGAGAGGAGGGAGACTCTAGCTGAGGGCTACGCAGTGTCTCCCGCAGTGCTCCTTCAACTTCCATGTGAGTCTGAAATGTTTCAAAATAAAAAAAGAAGAAAACCCTGACGCCACCACACTCAGTGTGCGAGCTCCCAGCTGGACATGGCAGTGGCTTCCCGCCCCAAGGTACTGACCACCCGCCAGGCAGATGACCAGCACCACCAGCCACTCAGGGCCCAGGAGGGAGGTGTGCCCTTGCTGCACCCACACACAGACTCCAGGGGCCACCAAGTCAACCAGACCCCCTACTGGGGACCCCTGAGTGTCCCCCCCAGCCCAAGGCTTCCCTGGCAGCGCAGGAGGGGCCAGTGGGGCCACACCAAAGCACAGGGGAGTGGACACCCGCTGGCGATCCTGCTCCCCGGTGGGCTGGGGGTCAACTGGGGACTGCCGGGACTCCAGGCCTAGTGGCTCCTTGCTGCCCCTCTCCTCACCTCCTCCTCTTCACACCTGCTTCCCTCGGTGGCCCTCCACCACCAAATGTCCACCCTGAGCACCTCCTCAGGTGTCCTTGTCACCTGATGAAACCAGCCCGAGAGGACGACTCAGAACTCAGGGAAGGAGAAGCCTGGTGAGAGCGGGAAGCTATTTAAACATAGAATTCAGACAAAAGAACTTTTCAAATTATGGTTACGGAATATAAATATTACAAACAATCACACTGTAAAAATGACAGCAAAACGGAGAGTTGGGAGAGAAAACTGCTGAGGGACCCGCTTCCCTAAGAGGGAGTCAATAGGTACTAATTAAATTTGGAAAATGTTGTTTAAAAACATAAGGCCTCTAAACTCCACATTTAAAATATAATCCATTTCCTCTCACCCAGTGGCAGTTTTCAAAGAATGAGGATCCCCTGGGGAAGCTACAGGAGGGGAGCTTTTCCCCTCCAGACCTCAGGGGCCCTGCCTCCCTGAAGGAAGGGAACTGTGTGTTTCCTGTCTCCTCCCCCAGCAGGGGGGCCTGGGGAGGGGCTCGTCCCAGGAAATCTCCCTCAGCCCCCAAACCACCCAGAAGGAACATGATGGGGCACCACACACTTGTGTTGGGGCCCACCCCCTCCTCAGCAGAACCCGGGGCTGTCATGAACGGGAGGGCCCTGTGGAGGGGGTGCCTCAGTCTGTGTGGCTGCCTGGAGGAGGTGAGCCTCCAGAGGGTCCAGCAGGAGCTGCCAGGAGCATCCTGGGGACTGGCTGGGACTGGTGACCCGGGGGCTCAGGGCTGGAGGTCCCACCACCCCCTTTTAGGCCAAGGCAGCAGGAAGAGGATGCCTCAGAGACCCCACCAGGTCTCTGGCCCAGTAGCTGGCTTTCCAGGCTGAGGGGGCCCCGGGGTGTGAGGCCCTGGGAGACAGAGGCCCCAGAGAGCACCTGGAGTCTGAGAGATGGGGCCCAGGCCGCTGGCAGCTCTGGGGAAAGGCTGGATGGGGGCAGGTATGTGTGGAGAGGCCCCTGGGGGATGGGGCTGGGGCTGGGCCTCAAAGGACCCAGAATCATGGAATTCTTAAAACCTGTCCATGATGGGGTCTAGTGTACAGCTTCTTTATTCTCTTTCCTGAATTTTTTTTTCTGCTTACAAAAGAAACTTATGCTTGATCTGAAAAAAATGACACAATGTTAAGAGTGAAAACCAGTCACAGCTGGTCCCAGGGAGAAGTCACAGCCAAGTTCACTGGCCCAGCAAGGCCCCACCGCCGTGGTCAGGGTTACAGGGACTTGCTGGGCATGCTGGGGCACACGGTGGGCTCCTTGGCACCTGGTGAGGGACTGCGGGCAGGCCGCCCTGCCAATCTTCCGGCTTCTTTTCCATCTGGAAGAGAAGGGGGCGGGTCACAGTGGTGTCAGAGGAAAAGAGGGAGTGGGGGGCACCTGGAGGGGTGGGCTCTAGAGCTCTCAGCTGCCATGGGATGTTCTGGAGCGCCACTGATTGACTTAAAGAAGTAATTGCAGGCTCTAAAGATACATTCCCAAAGGCCACCAGCCCAGGGACACAGAGGCATTAATGTCATTTCCAGGAAACTTTGGGCCAGACCTGGGTTGAGCACTAGGCAGTGCTGTTATCCACCTTGGCCGGGTATGGGGCTAGAGGTGGAGAAGTCTGTGGACCAGGTATAGAGGTAAAGATGGGGTGGCAGGTTGAGGGGGTTGTTGACTGCCCAAGAGCATCTGCCTAGGGCAGCCCATGGGGCTGAGACGTAGCCCTTGCCCTGCTCTCCACCTCTGCAACTGAGGAAGGGTGGCTTTGTTCTAGTTCTCACAACGGAGCTGTGTGGTGTGCGGTCACTGTGGCCCCAGAGCCTGGGCAGATCCTAGCAGCAAGCAGAGGTCTCTGACGGGATGAAGGACCCTGGAGACGGCCGACCCACCGGGCTCAGCGGGAAGGATGGGCTCTGAGCCAGATGTCCATCTACCCTCTGCAGCGACCAGCTGGTGACCTCAGGGAAGTGACGTGGCCCCTCGGAGCCCTGCCTCCCCAGAGGTGATGCGGATGGCACCCTCCACCCCCTGGGCTGGCGGGAAGAAGCAGTGGACACGTGGAGGCACCTAGGGCACGACTGGCCGGCGGCAGTGCTCACAGGGGGTCCAGGCACACTGTAGAGGGGCCTCAGGCTCTGGGGAGACAGGGTCCTCTGACTCCCTGAGTACAGCTCCCATCCAGCAAGTGATGCAGGCTGAGGGGTCCCTCAGTTCCCGAGAGCTCCAGGCCTGTGGCTGAGGATCCCCCATCTCACGTGCTCTGGGGTCCAGCCCAGAGGGAAGCAGTGGGGCTCGCAATCCTACAGCTTCAGGCCACTCACCCCTAAGTTTCAGTTAATGAGGTGGGGTCCCCTGCACTGCCCAGCTGACAGAAGCCAAGAGCCCAGTCCCTTTCCTGGGACTGGCTGCCAGGCTGAGTGCCCTGGCTGACTCCAAGGGGCCACCTATTCACAGGCAGCAAAGACAGGCCAACCACTGTGGCTTTTATTGTCCCTATCTTCTCAGGGCATGGGAGACCCCACTTTCAGGTAGGAAGAAACCGCAGTTCATCTCCCTCCTAGACATTGCGCATCCCTCCCCCTGGGCATCCCTCAGGGTTCTACCCCCAAAGACATATCCATGTTCCAATGTCCCCGGCACCAAGCAGTAGAGGGTCTGCTTGGGGCCTCAAATAGCCTCTGGCACAGAAACCTACACACAGGAACCCCCCAGGCACATAAATACATAAGAGCAGACGGGGACAGAAATTGACCCAGGGACACAGACACACAAAGGGAGCTAGACTCACTCCGCTATGCAAATACAGACAGAACCTCAGACGAACACACATGCACAGAGGCCTACGACATGCAAAACTTACACCGAGATGCGGTGTAGACAGAACACAGAAACGTTCATGGCACACGTACTCTCTCCAGAGCCAGCCTAGCCTGTCTGTCCCCTGGCTGCCCCTGTGTCAGGGGACTTCTGGCCCCAGGGACAGCTTGCTCCCAGCCCTGCTCGCTGAGACCGGGGCCTCACCTGTGTCCAGTTTGCTGCGTTTCTGCTCCGGCTCCTGGGGAGCTGCCTCAATGGCTCGCTGAGCCTCGGGGTGGATCTTGAGGAGGGCCTTGGCAAGGGTGGCGGGGCCGGGCACCCCCAGGGACATGATACAGTGCACCCCTTTACGCTTGGCACCGGCCACCTTGGCACTGTCTTTGGAGGCTGTCAGCAGGACCAGTTTGGAGAACTTCCTGGGCTTCTTGGGAGCTGCAGGGACGACATCGGTGCCTGGGGATGGCTCCTGGCTGGCCTTCACGCTCTCAGCCTCCTGCTCGCTGGGCTCAGGCAGGGGCATTCCGGGACCGACGGCCTGTCCCCCAGGCCACACTCAGGCCCCAGCAGATGGATGTCTCTCCTCCTCCCTGGCAAGGAAGCTGGGAGTCCAGGGGCTCCGCCCTAAGGGAAGAGGCAGAATCCCGTCAGGGGAGGCACCCTGGGCCTGGGACTCAGGAAAACGGATCCAGGCTGGAGGTCAGGGCACATGGGGCTGCTTGGGGCCGGGGCTGCGAGGTGGGGAAGGACCTGAAGGGAGCCAGAGACCCCTGGGCCAGGGCCTCTGCTGGGCCACTTCCTCTCTGGGCCCACAAGGGGACACGCCCCCGCCCCATCCAAACCTCACTTTCCTGAATGTAAAGCTTGCAAACCACAGGGCTCTCAGGGGCGTGGAGGGTACCGAGGTGCTGCTAACAGTGACTCTGAATTGAGGCCCGCAGGTGCTGAGCACGGGGTGCAGCGTTTGCACAGGATTTTCCATTTCACCTTCAGCCCCATAGTATGAAAGCTCATCATTCTTATTGCCCCAGGTTGCAGGTGAGGATGCTGAGGCACAGCGGGGCCACCCACACAGCCATGGAGCACGGAGCTGGGAGGCCAGTC
>NW_025797097.1:0-6384 GCF_021613505.1 Equus quagga | reverse complement strand
GGTACTGGAGGTGTGGGCTGATGTCATAGGATTTTTGTTCCTGGCTCAGACCAACGGCGTGGCTCTGGGCGGGCTGTGGGGGGGGGGGGGGGGGGGTTCTCTCTTTCTCACCCTTCTACCCAGAAGGTCTCTGGGTCACTTATTATATCTGAAACTTCCATTGTGTCTATAAATTTGAAATTTGGGTTTTCAAAAACCTTTTATTTTGAGTTAATTTTAGACTTTTTAAAAAAATTTTATTTTTTCCTTTTTCTCCCCAAAGCCCCCCTGGTACATAGTTGTATATCTTTAGTTGTGGGTTCTTCTAGTTGTGGCATGTGGGACGCTGTCTCAGCATGGCTTGACAAGCAGTGCTATGTCCGCACCCAGGATTCGAACTGGCAAAATCCTGGGCTGCCGCAGCGGAGCACACAAACTTAACTACTCGGTCATGGGGCTGGCCACACTTAATTTTAGACTTTTAAAAAATTACAGGGGCCAGCCCTGTGGCCTGGTGGTTGGGTTTGTGTGCTCCACTTCAGCGGCCTAGATTTGCAGGTTTGGATCCCGGGCAAGGATCTATGCTGCTAGTCAGCCATGCTGTGGTGGCGGCCCACATACAAAATAAAGGAAGATTGGCATGGATGTTAGCTCAGGGCTAATCTTCCTCTAGTAAAAAAAAAAAAGTGTTAAAAATTACAAAAACAGTACAAAGAATTCCCATATACCCATCCCCCAGTCTCCCTGAATGTCAGCTATCCGTGATCAAAACCAGGAAATCAGCTTTGGTGCAGCATTATTAACTGAAACTCCTAATCTTATTCAAATGTCACCAGCTTTTCCGCTAGCATCCTTCTCTGTTCTGGGATCCAGTCATCACGTCTCCTTAGGCTCCTCCAGTTGTGACAGGTCCTCCACCTTTCCTTGTCTTTAATGACCTTGACACTTTGGAAGGGTCCTGGTCGGTTGTTTGGTTGACTGTCCCTCCTTGTGGCTCGTCTGGTTGGAATGGGGGTGGGTTGGGCAGGGGTATCACAGAGATGATGCCGTGTTCTTCTCTGTGCGTCTCACCGAGGAGGTCAGGGCGTTGGTGTGTCTTATTCCTGGTGAAGTTGACCTTGATCTCTTAGGATCTCAGGGGGTATCTGTGAGATTTCCCTGTCTTTCCCTCTGTAGTTAATAAATGTCTTGGGGGAGATACTTCAAGGCTATGCAAGTCCCACAACAGCGATTTTTAATGTACTTCACTTTTATTCATTTCTGTGTTCTATTGTTTGTTTTACTCTTTATTTTCTCATGTGACACTGTCGCATAGGAATGGAATCCCTGCTTTTTCTGAGTTACGGAGTTAAAAAAAAATTACCAAGGAAGAGATACAGCCTATCTTTAAAGCATTTGATATTTTCCCACTGTAAAAAGAGTTCATGCGCATTGTAAACAACTCTGAGAAAATGAAATTTAAGGAAAAAATTAATCACTATTTTTACTACTTTTAACATTTTGAGATATTTCTTAATTATTGAAGGTTTTTTAAAGTCATGAATATAGAAAATAAAATTAGTCAATAAATAACAAAGATGATCAGAGTGGGGAAGAGAGAGAAGAAAAGAAAAGTGGATTGAGGGCTACAGGTAGTGTCTGGTCCAAGTTACGCTTTGGTCTGTTTTTGAAAACCTTGCTTGTTTAGTTTAGAAAAGATAGTCTTTGCTGAATTTGTTAATTGGATTCTGATTTCTGACTAATAAGTTTTGAAAATACAGACGTTTTTGGAAGTCTTCTTGATTTGTTTTTGTGACATGGAAAAACTCTCAAATTCTTGTTTTGGAAACGGGTGGTGCATTTAATTAATTTTACCGAGGATGGACACGTATATTTTGAGGAGCTACATCGCCATCTCGTGGCCTTCTGCGGTATTGCTGCTGAGGATTTCGAAGGTGTTTTCATGACTGTGAGGGGCCTCTGTGTCATAATGCCCCGTCCTTTACAAAGGCTCCATCTTCTCTGCGGGGGGCGGCTTCCCACTCTAAAGTGGAGTGAGATAGCAGATGACATGTTGACCACAGTGTGTGTGCAACAGAAAATAAAGTGTATGTTAAAAGCACTAACACAGGAATGGAAATAGCTGTGCATTCGAGTGGCAGGGTTATGGGTGATTTACTAGTATCATGTTCTTAATATTTTTAAAATGTTTTCTATATAGTTTTTATAATATAATATTAGCAACCTACAAAATGTCTCAATATCTAATCCATGCCACCCCTCTCCTCCGATGAGGAAACCCAGCCCAGGAGTGAGAAGCATGTTTACAGTGTGTTTTTAATCCAAGTGACCCCGGAGACCTGAGGCATACCTGTAAGGATTTTTGAAAACGGCTTTATTGAGATATGAGTCACTTACATACAGCTCCCCCATCTAAAGTGTGTAATTCAATGTTTTTTGTGTATTCACAGAGTTGTGCAACCATCATACGATCAATTTTACAACATTTTCTTTGCCCCGAAAAGAAACCCCACATCCCTTAGCATCACTCCCTAATCTCCCTCTGCCCCTGGACCCATGCAGCCACTCACCTGCCTTCCATCCCTGTGGATGGGCCTGTTCCGGACATTTCAGAGAAGTGGGCTCACACAGCCTGCTGTCTTTTGTGTTTGGCTTCTTTCAGCGAGCATGTTTTCAAGGTTTGCCCACATTGGAGCATCTAACAGAATGTCCCTCCTTTCTATTGCTGAATAAATCCCATTGTATGGACAGACCACACACAGGCCAGAGCAGGTATTTCAGAGGGAGAACATGGTTTACGGACCCCCAGCCAGTGCTGATCCTGCATGATAGCCAAAGAGGGAAGGAGGGTCTGCAGAGTTAGGGGCAGCCGCCTGCTAGCCAGCGTGAGAAGGAAGGGGTGAGGGCTCTTCTTGCGAAGTCAAACTGTTGAGGGAAGGAAGTTTCTCTTAGGTTTTGTTTTAGGATGCCTATAGGGAGACCTATGAACCGTGAGGGTCCAAATGCAAAGAACCAGCTGAGGCAAAGAGGTTTGGCGAGCAGGGCGAGCAGGGTCTGAAGGAGGAGAAAGGACCCCGAGGGGAGGGGATGTACCGAGCGGACCGGATGCAGACACTTCATTTTCCAAATCAGGATGGAATATGTCCGCTCTCTGTATCCAGACAGTGAAGAGTGATAAGAGTTATGAGGATGTCCACCCTTGATGGATTAAATGTGAAACAGAGAAAACTTGCACAACTGAATCGTGGAGAGATAACTTCAGTTAATCAGAAATCTGCCGTCGTATGGAGAACTCATTCACCCATGACGCTAGGTAAACGGGGCATTAGCACATACAGTTTGTTACAGGTGTTTTTCTCCTGTGTGGTAAAGTATATGACAAAAACTTACAACTCTAATCATTTTTAAGTGTACGGGTCAGTGGCATTAAGTACAGTCCCATTGTTGTACAACCATCGCCTGCATCCATCTTTTCATCATCCAGAACTGAAACTCTGTCCCCATCACACAGCAGCCCCTGCTCCCCCGGCCCCGCCCCAGCAACCACCATCTGACTGCTGTCTCGTGGATTCGACAACTCTGGCTACATCACATAAGTGGAATCACACAGCAGCGTCCTTTTGTGACAGGCTTATTTCATGTGACAGACTTTTAAAATAGTAATCCTCATTTGCTCTCCTTTATATTTAATATTCTCATTCCTCTCGCTGGATTACCAGCCCTTTAAACGTGATGGTCTGAGGGATTGAACCTCTGTGTAGCGTGGCACCTGGAGTTCCGAAGCACTTTGATGTTGGATGTTTCACAACCAACTAGTATTCCTCTATCCATCAGAAAGCCAGAGGCTGGCCCAGTGGCATAGTGGTTAAGTTCACATGCTCCACTTCAGTGGCCTGGGGTTCGCTGGTTCAGATCCTAGGCACGGACACACACCACTCATTAAGCCACTCTGTAGCAGCGTCCCACATACAAAATAGAGCAAGATTGGCACAGATGTTAGCTCAAGGCCAATCTTCCTCAAAAAAAAAAAGGCGGGGGGGGGGGGGGGGACAGCCTGGTGGTGTAGCAGTTAAGTTTGCATGGTCTGCTTCAGCGGCCTGGGGTTTGCCACTTCAGATCCCGGGTGTGGATCTATGCACTGCTCATCAAGCTATGCTGTGGCAGGCATCCCACATATAAAATAGAGGAAGATGGGCACAGATGTTAGCTCAGGGCCAATCTTCCTCAAAAAAAAAAAAAAAAAAAAGCCCGAACTCATCAGGTTAGTCACTTGCCAAGAATAGCAGTTACTGCTGTGTAACAAATGACCCTGATCTTACTGGCTTAAAATAATGGTAGTTTATTATTCATCAGGGGTCCATGGGAGGCTGGGCTGTTCCTCTGCTGGTTTCCTTGGGCTTCTTCAGGTGGCTACACACAGCTGGAGGGTCCACTGGACTGGACAGTGCCAGTGGTCTTCCTGTGGCCTCTCCTACAGCCACCTTCCCTGGCAGTCACAGGGCCATGTCCCTCGAGGGCCAGGACTTCCAAACCCCACAGCATGCTTCTGCCACGCTCAAGTCACTCAGTGAGTGACCAATCAGGGCTGGAGGCCAGTCCAGATTCCAGACTACATTCCAAAGGGGCCTGCTTACTGTGTGGGAGGATTTGTGGTCCTTAAACAATCTACACTCAAGGTGCTTTAATGAGTAAGAATGGGGACCGGCAGTCGAATCCAGATTCTGGGCCGCTGCGGCACCCGTGCGTTTCCGCGGTTGGTCGTCAGCCATAGTTCACAGTATCCTTTGAGGTACACGGATCTTGGAAGCCTTTTAAACAGAAATTTCAGTTGAGAGGATTGCACTGTTTCCTAATTCAGGGTCCCCATGACTTTGGTACAGGTCCACGGCAATGTGGGGGGTTCTTTGCCTTGCCAAACCCCGCTGGTCCAGAGGAGGCCAGGCTTCGGCGTCCGGTCGTCTGAGACGGAGCCCGTTGGTGTGTCACGTCCCTGCAGCCCCCACTCCTGTCCCGCTGCGTGGACAGTGACCGCAGGGCTTTGGGTGGCCTGAGTTGTCTGAAAGGCCAGCTGTGGGACGGAGGGCCGGCTTCTCTGCGCCTTTTCGCCTGGGTGGAGGTCGCGGGGAAGACAGGAGCGCCAGCAGCTACCAGGTGCCAGGAGGTCGCGGTTCGAGCCTCCACGTTCATTCATCCGCAGACTGCAGAACTCTCGGGCCCAAGGGGCGGGCTGCCGGCGGAGGGACGTGCGCCGGGGCCAATCAGCGTGCGGGGTGGGCGGCCTGTGGGCGGGGCCTGCGCCGGGACGTCTCCCTGCTGCGGGCGGCCCTGCAGGGAGGACCGGTCCCGGTCCCAGGTCCCGCCCCGCCACGTCGCCCTGCGGGCGGGATGGGCAGGCCCGGGAGGGAGCGCACAGGAGGAGCAGGGGCTGGCTTGTCCCGGGACGCGGCGAGGGGGGAGGATAGGGGCGGGAGGACAGGCGGGCACTCCCAGGCAGGTGTCCCTTCCCCGGGCGGGTTTCCTTGAGTCCTGCCCTCAGGACAGGACTTCGCTGCGGCCCTCGGGGCGGCGGTCAGGGCAGGGGCGGGGGACACTGTCCGGACGCGGCGACCCCTGCTCTTCGGCCCTGGCTGCGGCTCCGCGCTGGCTGACCAGGCCATGGGGAGCCGGTGTGGACCCCAGACCAGGAAACTTCAGAGCAAGAATGAGGAACCCCAGGGCAACCGCAGAATTTGGGGTGGAGGTGACAGCTCACAAGTGGGGAATCTGCAGTGTGAGGGGAGGCTACTGTTTCTGGGCTCCTGCTGGGAGGTGGAGAGGATCTGCCCTCCTCCACCACCCACTTCCCCAAGAAGACAAAAAGGCCACCCCACACTGATGCCCCAGGGCCCAGTGACCCTGCCAGAGCGCCGGGCCTTTATCCCTGTAATCTGTCCTGTCTGCTTCTCCAGGCCTGAAGCCAGGGAGCCCTTAGTGACCACAGGTTCTCGGGACACCTCCACAGCCCTGTCCCCACTCAGCTGAGGCAGCACTGGCACCAGCGCAGGCACCAGGCCGCTGCCCTCGTGGGGTCCTGGCAGCTCCTGAGGGCTGGGATGGGACCTGGTCTATTTGTGAGTCCAGAGAGATCCTCCCCCGGCCTGGCTTCCCCTTGTGCTCTGCAGAGTACCAGCTGGGCCTGGCCCCTGTTCCCTGGGACCCGGTGTCAGGGGAAAGGGCACTGGGCATTCTGGGAGGGTCAGTGGCCTGAGCTCACATCCCACAGTGCTCGTCTCTGACTGTGGTGCTCAGTGACACCAGTTACTGTTGTCCTGGCCCAGGTGCGCCAGGTGCCGTGTGGGGCCGGCTCTGGATCCACCTTGACTGGCCTCCCAGCTCCGTGCTCCATGGCTGTGTGGGTGGCCCCGC
>NW_025797096.1:0-6381 GCF_021613505.1 Equus quagga | reverse complement strand
GCGGGGCCACCCACACAGCCATGGAGCACGGAGCTGGGAGGCCAGTCAAGGTGGATCCAGAGCCGGCCCCACACGGCACCTGGCGCACCTGGGCCAGGACAACAGTAACTGGTGTCACTGAGCACCACAGTCAGAGACGAGCACTGTGGGATGTGAGCTCAGGCCACTGACCCTCCCAGAATGCCCAGTGCCCTTTCCCCTGACACCGGGTCCCAGGGAACAGGGGCCAGGCCCAGCTGGTACTCTGCAGAGCACAAGGGGAAGCCAGGCCGGGGGAGGATCTCTCTGGACTCACAAATAGACCAGGTCCCATCCCAGCCCTCAGGAGCTGCCAGGACCCCACGAGGGCAGCGGCCTGGTGCCTGCGCTGGTGCCAGTGCTGCCTCAGCTGAGTGGGGACAGGGCTGTGGAGGTGTCCCGAGAACCTGTGGTCACTAAGGGCTCCCTGGCTTCAGGCCTGGAGAAGCAGACAGGACAGATTACAGGGATAAAGGCCCGGCGCTCTGGCAGGGTCACTGGGCCCTGGGGCATCAGTGTGGGGTGGCCTTTTTGTCTTCTTGGGGAAGTGGGTGGTGGAGGATGGCAGATCCTCTCCACCTCCCAGCAGGAGCCCAGAAACAGTAGCCTCCCCTCACACTGCAGATTCCCCACTTGTGAGCTGTCACCTCCACCCCAAATTCTGCGGTTGCCCTGGGGTTCCTCATTCTTGCTCTGAAGTTTCCTGGTCTGGGGTCCACACCGGCTCCCCATGGCCTGGTCAGCCAGCGCGGAGCCGCAGCCAGGGCCGAAGAGCAGGGGTCGCCGCGTCCGGACAGTGTCCCCCGCCCCTGCCCTGACCGCCGCCCCGAGGGCCGCAGCGAAGTCCTGTCCTGAGGGCAGGACTCAAGGAAACCCGCCCGGGGAAGGGACACCTGCCTGGGAGTGCCCGCCTGTCCTCCCGCCCCTATCCTCCCCCCTCGCCGCGTCCCGGGACAAGCCAGCCCCTGCTCCTCCTGTGCACTCCCTCCCGGGCCTGCCCATCCCGCCCGCAGGGCGACGTGGCGGGGCGGGACCTGGGACCGGGACCGGTCCTCCCTGCAGGGCCGCCCGCAGCAGGGAGACGTCCCGGCGCAGGCCCCGCCCACAGGCCGCCCACCCCGCACGCTGATTGGCCCCGGCGCACGTCCCTCCGCCGGCAGCCCGCCCCTTGGGCCCGAGAGTTCTGCAGTCTGCGGATGAATGAACGTGGAGGCTCGAACCGCGACCTCCTGGCACCTGGTAGCTGCTGGCGCTCCTGTCTTCCCCGCGACCTCCACCCAGGCGAAAAGGCGCAGAGAAGCCGGCCCTCCGTCCCACAGCTGGCCTTTCAGACAACTCAGGCCACCCAAAGCCCTGCGGTCACTGTCCACGCAGCGGGACAGGAGTGGGGGCTGCAGGGACGTGACACACCAACGGGCTCCGTCTCAGACGACCGGACGCCGAAGCCTGGCCTCCTCTGGACCAGCGGGGTTTGGCAAGGCAAAGAACCCCCCACATTGCCGTGGACCTGTACCAAAGTCATGGGGACCCTGAATTAGGAAACAGTGCAATCCTCTCAACTGAAATTTCTGTTTAAAAGGCTTCCAAGATCCGTGTACCTCAAAGGATACTGTGAACTATGGCTGACGACCAACCGCGGAAACGCACGGGTGCCGCAGCGGCCCAGAATCTGGATTCGACTGCCGGTCCCCATTCTTACTCATTAAAGCACCTTGAGTGTAGATTGTTTAAGGACCACAAATCCTCCCACACAGTAAGCAGGCCCCTTTGGAATGTAGTCTGGAATCTGGACTGGCCTCCAGCCCTGATTGGTCACTCACTGAGTGACTTGAGCGTGGCAGAAGCATGCTGTGGGGTTTGGAAGTCCTGGCCCTCGAGGGACATGGCCCTGTGACTGCCAGGGAAGGTGGCTGTAGGAGAGGCCACAGGAAGACCACTGGCACTGTCCAGTCCAGTGGACCCTCCAGCTGTGTGTAGCCACCTGAAGAAGCCCAAGGAAACCAGCAGAGGAACAGCCCAGCCTCCCATGGACCCCTGATGAATAATAAACTACCATTATTTTAAGCCAGTAAGATCAGGGTCATTTGTTACACAGCAGTAACTGCTATTCTTGGCAAGTGACTAACCTGATGAGTTCGGGCTTTTTTTTTTTTTTTTTTTTGAGGAAGATTGGCCCTGAGCTAACATCTGTGCCCATCTTCCTCTATTTTATATGTGGGATGCCTGCCACGGCATAGCTTGATGAGCAGTGCATAGATCCACACCCGGGATCTGAAGTGGCAAACCCCAGGCCGCTGAAGCAGACCATGCAAACTTAACTGCTACACCACCAGGCTGTCCCCCCCCCCCCCCCGGCTTTTTTTTTGAGGAAGATTGGCCTTGAGCTAACATCTGTGCCAATCTTGCTCTATTTTGTATGTGGGACGCTGCTACAGAGTGGCTTAATGAGTGGTGTGTGTCCGTGCCTAGGATCTGAACCAGCGAACCCCAGGCCACTGAAGTGGAGCATGTGAACTTAACCACTATGCCACTGGGCCAGCCTCTGGCTTTCTGATGGATAGAGGAATACTAGTTGGTTGTGAAACATCCAACATCAAAGTGCTTCGGAACTCCAGGTGCCACGCTACACAGAGGTTCAATCCCTCAGACCATCACGTTTAAAGGGCTGGTAATCCAGCGAGAGGAATGAGAATATTAAATATAAAGGAGAGCAAATGAGGATTACTATTTTAAAAGTCTGTCACATGAAATAAGCCTGTCACAAAAGGACGCTGCTGTGTGATTCCACTTATGTGATGTAGCCAGAGTTGTCGAATCCACGAGACAGCAGTCAGATGGTGGTTGCTGGGGCGGGGCCGGGGGAGCAGGGGCTGCTGTGTGATGGGGACAGAGTTTCAGTTCTGGATGATGAAAAGATGGATGCAGGCGATGGTTGTACAACAATGGGACTGTACTTAATGCCACTGACCCGTACACTTAAAAATGATTAGAGTTGTAAGTTTTTGTCATATACTTTACCACACAGGAGAAAAACACCTGTAACAAACTGTATGTGCTAATGCCCCGTTTACCTAGCGTCATGGGTGAATGAGTTCTCCATACGACGGCAGATTTCTGATTAACTGAAGTTATCTCTCCACGATTCAGTTGTGCAAGTTTTCTCTGTTTCACATTTAATCCATCAAGGGTGGACATCCTCATAACTCTTATCACTCTTCACTGTCTGGATACAGAGAGCGGACATATTCCATCCTGATTTGGAAAATGAAGTGTCTGCATCCGGTCCGCTCGGTACATCCCCTCCCCTCGGGGTCCTTTCTCCTCCTTCAGACCCTGCTCGCCCTGCTCGCCAAACCTCTTTGCCTCAGCTGGTTCTTTGCATTTGGACCCTCACGGTTCATAGGTCTCCCTATAGGCATCCTAAAACAAAACCTAAGAGAAACTTCCTTCCCTCAACAGTTTGACTTCGCAAGAAGAGCCCTCACCCCTTCCTTCTCACGCTGGCTAGCAGGCGGCTGCCCCTAACTCTGCAGACCCTCCTTCCCTCTTTGGCTATCATGCAGGATCAGCACTGGCTGGGGGTCCGTAAACCATGTTCTCCCTCTGAAATACCTGCTCTGGCCTGTGTGTGGTCTGTCCATACAATGGGATTTATTCAGCAATAGAAAGGAGGGACATTCTGTTAGATGCTCCAATGTGGGCAAACCTTGAAAACGTGCTCGCTGAAAGAAGCCAAACACAAAAGACAGCAGGCTGTGTGAGCCCACTTCTCTGAAATGTCCGGAACAGGCCCATCCACAGGGATGGAAGGCAGGTGAGTGGCTGCATGGGTCCAGGGGCAGAGGGAGATTAGGGAGTGATGCTAAGGGATGTGGGGTTTCTTTTCGGGGCAAAGAAAATGTTGTAAAATTGATCGTATGATGGTTGCACAACTCTGTGAATACACAAAAAACATTGAATTACACACTTTAGATGGGGGAGCTGTATGTAAGTGACTCATATCTCAATAAAGCCGTTTTCAAAAATCCTTACAGGTATGCCTCAGGTCTCCGGGGTCACTTGGATTAAAAACACACTGTAAACATGCTTCTCACTCCTGGGCTGGGTTTCCTCATCGGAGGAGAGGGGTGGCATGGATTAGATATTGAGACATTTTGTAGGTTGCTAATATTATATTATAAAAACTATATAGAAAACATTTTAAAAATATTAAGAACATGATACTAGTAAATCACCCATAACCCTGCCACTCGAATGCACAGCTATTTCCATTCCTGTGTTAGTGCTTTTAACATACACTTTATTTTCTGTTGCACACACACTGTGGTCAACATGTCATCTGCTATCTCACTCCACTTTAGAGTGGGAAGCCGCCCCCCGCAGAGAAGATGGAGCCTTTGTAAAGGACGGGGCATTATGACACAGAGGCCCCTCACAGTCATGAAAACACCTTCGAAATCCTCAGCAGCAATACCGCAGAAGGCCACGAGATGGCGATGTAGCTCCTCAAAATATACGTGTCCATCCTCGGTAAAATTAATTAAATGCACCACCCGTTTCCAAAACAAGAATTTGAGAGTTTTTCCATGTCACAAAAACAAATCAAGAAGACTTCCAAAAACGTCTGTATTTTCAAAACTTATTAGTCAGAAATCAGAATCCAATTAACAAATTCAGCAAAGACTATCTTTTCTAAACTAAACAAGCAAGGTTTTCAAAAACAGACCAAAGCGTAACTTGGACCAGACACTACCTGTAGCCCTCAATCCACTTTTCTTTTCTTCTCTCTCTTCCCCACTCTGATCATCTTTGTTATTTATTGACTAATTTTATTTTCTATATTCATGACTTTAAAAAACCTTCAATAATTAAGAAATATCTCAAAATGTTAAAAGTAGTAAAAATAGTGATTAATTTTTTCCTTAAATTTCATTTTCTCAGAGTTGTTTACAATGCGCATGAACTCTTTTTACAGTGGGAAAATATCAAATGCTTTAAAGATAGGCTGTATCTCTTCCTTGGTAATTTTTTTTTAACTCCGTAACTCAGAAAAAGCAGGGATTCCATTCCTATGCGACAGTGTCACATGAGAAAATAAAGAGTAAAACAAACAATAGAACACAGAAATGAATAAAAGTGAAGTACATTAAAAATCGCTGTTGTGGGACTTGCATAGCCTTGAAGTATCTCCCCCAAGACATTTATTAACTACAGAGGGAAAGACAGGGAAATCTCACAGATACCCCCTGAGATCCTAAGAGATCAAGGTCAACTTCACCAGGAATAAGACACACCAACGCCCTGACCTCCTCGGTGAGACGCACAGAGAAGAACACGGCATCATCTCTGTGATACCCCTGCCCAACCCACCCCCATTCCAACCAGACGAGCCACAAGGAGGGACAGTCAACCAAACAACCGACCAGGACCCTTCCAAAGTGTCAAGGTCATTAAAGACAAGGAAAGGTGGAGGACCTGTCACAACTGGAGGAGCCTAAGGAGACGTGATGACTGGATCCCAGAACAGAGAAGGATGCTAGCGGAAAAGCTGGTGACATTTGAATAAGATTAGGAGTTTCAGTTAATAATGCTGCACCAAAGCTGATTTCCTGGTTTTGATCACGGATAGCTGACATTCAGGGAGACTGGGGGATGGGTATATGGGAATTCTTTGTACTGTTTTTGTAATTTTTAACACTTTTTTTTTTTTACTAGAGGAAGATTAGCCCTGAGCTAACATCCATGCCAATCTTCCTTTATTTTGTATGTGGGCCGCCACCACAGCATGGCTGACTAGCAGCATAGATCCTTGCCCGGGATCCAAACCTGCAAATCTAGGCCGCTGAAGTGGAGCACACAAACCCAACCACCAGGCCACAGGGCTGGCCCCTGTAATTTTTTAAAAGTCTAAAATTAAGTGTGGCCAGCCCCATGACCGAGTAGTTAAGTTTGTGTGCTCCGCTGCGGCAGCCCAGGATTTTGCCAGTTCGAATCCTGGGTGCGGACATAGCACTGCTTGTCAAGCCATGCTGAGACAGCGTCCCACATGCCACAACTAGAAGAACCCACAACTAAAGATATACAACTATGTACCAGGGGGGCTTTGGGGAGAAAAAGGAAAAAATAAAATTTTTTTTAAAAGTCTAAAATTAACTCAAAATAAAAGGTTTTTGAAAACCCAAATTTCAAATTTATAGACACAATGGAAGTTTCAGATATAATAAGTGACCCAGAGACCTTCTGGGTAGAAGGGTGAGAAAGAGAGAACCCCCCCCCCCCCCCCCCCACAGCCCGCCCAGAGCCACGCCGTTGGTCTGAGCCAGGAACAAAAATCCTATGACATCAGCCCACACCTCCAGTACC
>NW_025797095.1:0-3783 GCF_021613505.1 Equus quagga | reverse complement strand
ATGTGGGAATCCTTCTTAGAGTCAGAGAGTTGATCCAGCTTAGGTGCATACATCCAACTCTCATGTATCCTCCTCAAATTAGGAGACAAGATAAAAAAAAGTCTGTTAAATTAGAAATAATGACTACTGTGTGTTTTCCTGTCTTTGAAGCTTCAGGTTTTGTTTTATTTATGTAAATAATGAAAGTAGATCTTCTTTTTAGAGCTCTACTACTAACAAGAGTCATATCCTGGAGTGTGCTAGAGATTGGGGAGATGACTTGGCCTCTATTTTAAATTCCCAATGTTCACCCAGATTTTTCCTCTTCAATTGTGCTGCTGATAGTGCAAAGACAAGTGATGTTTCCTTCTCTTCTCCCATACCTCCTTCTGCCTTCCTGGTGTGCCTAGGTGGCTGGACCCAGGACACCAGGCTAGTATGAAGTACACTTGTCTTCTGGAGGAAAATCCATCTGTAGGACTGTCCTTTCAAGCCTGCATCCACTTTCAGAGCAATATAGAACATCTACCTGCTACCATTTGCTTCCTGGACAGTAAATGTTGGACTATCCAGACACAAGAAAGTAGTGGAAGGCACTTGCCTCTCAGCCTGACTGTCCCTATGGAGGCAGAGAACACATCCAGTGGGGGCCTGCACCTCTCTGGTTGCTGTTCTTCCAGGCACCCCCAAAGGCTGAGCCACATCCTCATCACACTTCTGCCTTACTTGTTCTCTGATTTTGTCTCATGATTTTTGCCCCTTGTATTTTGCTGCTGCCTCTTGTCTTCATGATAGTAACATCCTTGTCATTGTCTGGGGACATTTTTATTAGAAGATAATTATCATTTCCTGGATTGTATATAAAAAGCCCACCCCAGGTAGGCTGTGATAACATGTTTTGCCTGAATATTGTTTGATTTATCTTGAAAATATAAGATATACCTCCAAAAGCCACACCCTATTAGCCCTAGAAAACTCATTTTTGGTTTACCTTACTTAAGATTTCAAGTTGACTTCTCTGAATCAATCTGCTCCTTTATTCAGCAATTCTGTCATGTGTGAGACCATGGAGTATAAATCAAGACACATTAAGAATCCCTTCCCCCAAACATTATCTATTGATAATTTTAAGGAGCTTTTATTATATAGAAATGATATTATGATGTCAGTTTGGACAGTAAATGCAAGAATACACAGATTCCTTCTTGTTTTATAGATCTCTCCTTCCCTGAGTTCTCCAAAGAAAAATGCATGTGCAAGTAACAATAGCAAAGGGAAGCATTATAACACTTTTTATAAATTAATCATCACTTTGGTTTCAAACCCCAGTTACAAGTTCATGAACCTAGGTTGGACTCTGTGAATAAGTCTTTGTGATAGAGAGGGGCAGCTTAGAGCCTAGAACAAAAGGCCAGAAAGCCTATACTTTCTCCTGCACTTAAAGTCACACCTGAGATCTTACCATCAGTTGCCAGACCAGAGTATTTCAATCAGAGTCAGAGGAAATGGAACCACAGAGGAAGAGGCTAAGTTTATCCCCAATGCCCGGCGCTAAACTGGCCAAGTCTGGAGAAGTAGACACAGGCCCATCTGAAAAAGAGAAAATATCAAAAGAGAGAAAAAGATGCCTGTTTCCTACATACTTCTCAGTTTAGATTTACAGATAGATAAGGAAGAAAAAGTGGCTGCTCCTACCTATGGTGTCAACTTTCCTTTCTCTGAAACATCTATACCTAGTCTGTTTGGCTAATCAATGACCTATAGTTTTCAGGTTCCTATTCTTTATTCTGTCTCATCCTTGGACAATAATAAGTGTGTACGTGTGACAGAATGGGAGGAAAGGGAAGAGATGCAAGATCCTCTGCGAGATCAATGATACTGGCCAGGTTTTAATTTTAGCATTAGGATCACTACTTTGATGTAAAGTCTTGAGTCTCTGGGAACAGTAAGGTGTCAAGTGTGTATTGGCCTTTGATAGTCAAGCTTGATCCAATCACTTATATTGCATGTTTGCCATCTTGGACAGCAGAGAGAGAGATAGAAAAGCAAGATGAATAATTCCTCTCAATTGAAAGTATTGGGACCAGCCTGGCATATGACCTCCCCTAGGGGGAGGGCTAAGGAAGCTGGAGATAGAGAAAAGAAGCTAGCAAAGAACCAGAGGAGAGGGAAGGAGGAGGGGGCTTTTCAAATATCCTACCTGCTTCAAACTTTGACCTTGGCAAGGTATTCCAGGAAGTCTGATTCAGCTTGGGCAGACATTATTTTCTTTTATGTATGCGAGTCACTTAATCATTCAGTCAACTAAGTATTCACAGGGTCAGGCCCATATATGAGAGGGGGTGGTTAAAAGATATATCCTCAGGCATGGAGTGCAAGATTGATGCAGAAATGGGAGTCAGAGTGTACTCCATTCCTCTATTATTGTAAACAAAAATTAAAATGTAGGTTGAGCATAATTATGTAGTTATATATTATTTACAGAGAATGCCAACTAAAATTATTGGTTGTAGGTGACCAAAAATGCTTTCATTCACAAGTTAAAAGTAAATTTTGGGAGGGGTATGGAGTTACTGGCAAAAGGGATATCTGGAGAACTAGTCTCAGAAAGGACAATAACAATACTGGCCACAAATATCCGAGTCTCAGAAACCAATGATTGTCCTTTTAGGGTGTCACTGGATAAACATACCTTAGCCATTTCCATTCTTTGTGCCCCTGAGCTCAAAATTCCAATTCCAGGGAAAGAATATCTGATTAGCCACCATGGGTCATGTGTTCATTAATTGGCCAGAGCAGGAGATCTTTGAGTGATAAAACCATCAAAGCATTGTGTAATGAGAGAAGAACCTTTCCCCAAAACAAAGACAGAGAGTTACTAACAGAGAACAGGGGTCTCAGTACCAGGAGGTACAAAGGGGATATGTTGACAATACATTATATGGGGTACCCCAGAGCCCCTCATATTTAGATGTAGCAACATTGAAAACAGAGTTTTATTTTCCTGTAGATCATAAAGGGTCTCTTTGAATTGTTTTGGGACTTTGATCAGTTATGATCATAGGCACAGCATCAGAGAGTTGAAATGGTGTTCAAAGATTATAATTTTAGACCATGCATTCTCAATAGTGTCAATATTGCCCACAAGAGGGAGAAAATTGGCTGGGGGGAGAGTGAAAAAACTTAGATAATACAATGAATTGTGTCCCTCCAAATGGCCAAAGTACATAAACAGGTACATAATATATCTGTGGTAATAAAATTTCATGGAGGAAGGAATGAGGGTAAGTAGGAAAATAATTGTCTTAAAATAATCTTTTGCAAGAAGGTAGGTGATGATGGAAAAAAGATAAAGAAACACTGTTCTAGACCACTACTTCTCAACTTTGCATGCCGTCAGAATTACCAGGATACATTAAAAATTATGCATATGTGAATCTATGTTCACAGGTTTTGACTAGTTATTCTTGGGTGTGGTCTGGGCATTGTAGGGAATGAAGACATTTCCTCTACCCACTTTGGGTCCTGCTGGCTGGACAACGAATTAAATTCACATGTGACAGAATAAGAGGAGAAAATTAAACAAAACTTTTGTAAATGTATGCATGGGAGAGACCCAGAAAAACTGAGTAACTTGCCAAAATGGCAGAAGCGCTCACCTTAAACACTGTCCTCAGCTAAAGACAAAGGAGGATGCTGGGGGTGGGAGGAGTCAGTTTTGGGAGGAGTCATTATTTCTAATTTAACAGACTTTTTTTTATCTTGTCTCCTAATTTGAAGAGGATACATGAGAGTTGGATGTAC
>NW_025797094.1:0-3783 GCF_021613505.1 Equus quagga | reverse complement strand
GTACATCCAACTCTCATGTATCCTCTTCAAATTAGGAGACAAGATAAAAAAAAGTCTGTTAAATTAGAAATAATGACTCCTCCCAAAACTGACTCCTCCCACCCCCAGCATCCTCCTTTGTCTTTAGCTGAGGACAGTGTTTAAGGTGAGCGCTTCTGCCATTTTGGCAAGTTACTCAGTTTTTCTGGGTCTCTCCCATGCATACATTTACAAAAGTTTTGTTTAATTTTCTCCTCTTATTCTGTCACATGTGAATTTAATTCGTTGTCCAGCCAGCAGGACCCAAAGTGGGTAGAGGAAATGTCTTCATTCCCTACAATGCCCAGACCACACCCAAGAATAACTAGTCAAAACCTGTGAACATAGATTCACATATGCATAATTTTTAATGTATCCTGGTAATTCTGACGGCATGCAAAGTTGAGAAGTAGTGGTCTAGAACAGTGTTTCTTTATCTTTTTTCCATCATCACCTACCTTCTTGCAAAAGATTATTTTAAGACAATTATTTTCCTACTTACCCTCATTCCTTCCTCCATGAAATTTTATTACCACAGATATATTATGTACCTGTTTATGTACTTTGGCCATTTGGAGGGACACAATTCATTGTATTATCTAAGTTTTTTCACTCTCCCCCCAGCCAATTTTCTCCCTCTTGTGGGCAATATTGACACTATTGAGAATGCATGGTCTAAAATTATAATCTTTGAACACCATTTCAACTCTCTGATGCTGTGCCTATGATCATAACTGATCAAAGTCCCAAAACAATTCAAAGAGACCCTTTATGATCTACAGGAAAATAAAACTCTGTTTTCAATGTTGCTACATCTAAATATGAGGGGCTCTGGGGTACCCCATATAATGTATTGTCAACATATCCCCTTTGTACCTCCTGGTACTGAGACCCCTGTTCTCTGTTAGTAACTCTCTGTCTTTGTTTTGGGGAAAGGTTCTTCTCTCATTACACAATGCTTTGATGGTTTTATCACTCAAAGATCTCCTGCTCTGGCCAATTAATGAACACATGACCCATGGTGGCTAATCAGATATTCTTTCCCTGGAATTGGAATTTTGAGCTCAGGGGCACAAAGAATGGAAATGGCTAAGGTATGTTTATCCAGTGACACCCTAAAAGGACAATCATTGGTTTCTGAGACTCGGATATTTGTGGCCAGTATTGTTATTGTCCTTTCTGAGACTAGTTCTCCAGATATCCCTTTTGCCAGTAACTCCATACCCCTCCCAAAATTTACTTTTAACTTGTGAATGAAAGCATTTTTGGTCACCTACAACCAATAATTTTAGTTGGCATTCTCTGTAAATAATATATAACTACATAATTATGCTCAACCTACATTTTAATTTTTGTTTACAATAATAGAGGAATGGAGTACACTCTGACTCCCATTTCTGCATCAATCTTGCACTCCATGCCTGAGGATATATCTTTTAACCACCCCCTCTCATATATGGGCCTGACCCTGTGAATACTTAGTTGACTGAATGATTAAGTGACTCGCATACATAAAAGAAAATAATGTCTGCCCAAGCTGAATCAGACTTCCTGGAATACCTTGCCAAGGTCAAAGTTTGAAGCAGGTAGGATATTTGAAAAGCCCCCTCCTCCTTCCCTCTCCTCTGGTTCTTTGCTAGCTTCTTTTCTCTATCTCCAGCTTCCTTAGCCCTCCCCCTAGGGGAGGTCATATGCCAGGCTGGTCCCAATACTTTCAATTGAGAGGAATTATTCATCTTGCTTTTCTATCTCTCTCTCTGCTGTCCAAGATGGCAAACATGCAATATAAGTGATTGGATCAAGCTTGACTATCAAAGGCCAATACACACTTGACACCTTACTGTTCCCAGAGACTCAAGACTTTACATCAAAGTAGTGATCCTAATGCTAAAATTAAAACCTGGCCAGTATCATTGATCTCGCAGAGGATCTTGCATCTCTTCCCTTTCCTCCCATTCTGTCACACGTACACACTTATTATTGTCCAAGGATGAGACAGAATAAAGAATAGGAACCTGAAAACTATAGGTCATTGATTAGCCAAACAGACTAGGTATAGATGTTTCAGAGAAAGGAAAGTTGACACCATAGGTAGGAGCAGCCACTTTTTCTTCCTTATCTATCTGTAAATCTAAACTGAGAAGTATGTAGGAAACAGGCATCTTTTTCTCTCTTTTGATATTTTCTCTTTTTCAGATGGGCCTGTGTCTACTTCTCCAGACTTGGCCAGTTTAGCGCCGGGCATTGGGGATAAACTTAGCCTCTTCCTCTGTGGTTCCATTTCCTCTGACTCTGATTGAAATACTCTGGTCTGGCAACTGATGGTAAGATCTCAGGTGTGACTTTAAGTGCAGGAGAAAGTATAGGCTTTCTGGCCTTTTGTTCTAGGCTCTAAGCTGCCCCTCTCTATCACAAAGACTTATTCACAGAGTCCAACCTAGGTTCATGAACTTGTAACTGGGGTTTGAAACCAAAGTGATGATTAATTTATAAAAAGTGTTATAATGCTTCCCTTTGCTATTGTTACTTGCACATGCATTTTTCTTTGGAGAACTCAGGGAAGGAGAGATCTATAAAACAAGAAGGAATCTGTGTATTCTTGCATTTACTGTCCAAACTGACATCATAATATCATTTCTATATAATAAAAGCTCCTTAAAATTATCAATAGATAATGTTTGGGGGAAGGGATTCTTAATGTGTCTTGATTTATACTCCATGGTCTCACACATGACAGAATTGCTGAATAAAGGAGCAGATTGATTCAGAGAAGTCAACTTGAAATCTTAAGTAAGGTAAACCAAAAATGAGTTTTCTAGGGCTAATAGGGTGTGGCTTTTGGAGGTATATCTTATATTTTCAAGATAAATCAAACAATATTCAGGCAAAACATGTTATCACAGCCTACCTGGGGTGGGCTTTTTATATACAATCCAGGAAATGATAATTATCTTCTAATAAAAATGTCCCCAGACAATGACAAGGATGTTACTATCATGAAGACAAGAGGCAGCAGCAAAATACAAGGGGCAAAAATCATGAGACAAAATCAGAGAACAAGTAAGGCAGAAGTGTGATGAGGATGTGGCTCAGCCTTTGGGGGTGCCTGGAAGAACAGCAACCAGAGAGGTGCAGGCCCCCACTGGATGTGTTCTCTGCCTCCATAGGGACAGTCAGGCTGAGAGGCAAGTGCCTTCCACTACTTTCTTGTGTCTGGATAGTCCAACATTTACTGTCCAGGAAGCAAATGGTAGCAGGTAGATGTTCTATATTGCTCTGAAAGTGGATGCAGGCTTGAAAGGACAGTCCTACAGATGGATTTTCCTCCAGAAGACAAGTGTACTTCATACTAGCCTGGTGTCCTGGGTCCAGCCACCTAGGCACACCAGGAAGGCAGAAGGAGGTATGGGAGAAGAGAAGGAAACATCACTTGTCTTTGCACTATCAGCAGCACAATTGAAGAGGAAAAATCTGGGTGAACATTGGGAATTTAAAATAGAGGCCAAGTCATCTCCCCAATCTCTAGCACACTCCAGGATATGACTCTTGTTAGTAGTAGAGCTCTAAAAAGAAGATCTACTTTCATTATTTACATAAATAAAACAAAACCTGAAGCTTCAAAGACAGGAAAACACACAGTAGTCATTATTTCTAATTTAACAGACTTTTTTTTATCTTGTCTCCTAATTTGAGGAGGATACATGAGAGTTGGATGTATGCACCTAAGCTGGATCAACTCTCTGACTCTAAGAAGGATTCCCACAT
>NW_025797093.1:0-3783 GCF_021613505.1 Equus quagga | reverse complement strand
GTACATCCAACTCTCATGTATCCTCTTCAAATTAGGAGACAAGATAAAAAAAAGTCTGTTAAATTAGAAATAATGACTCCTCCCAAAACTGACTCCTCCCACCCCCAGCATCCTCCTTTGTCTTTAGCTGAGGACAGTGTTTAAGGTGAGCGCTTCTGCCATTTTGGCAAGTTACTCAGTTTTTCTGGGTCTCTCCCATGCATACATTTACAAAAGTTTTGTTTAATTTTCTCCTCTTATTCTGTCACATGTGAATTTAATTCGTTGTCCAGCCAGCAGGACCCAAAGTGGGTAGAGGAAATGTCTTCATTCCCTACAATGCCCAGACCACACCCAAGAATAACTAGTCAAAACCTGTGAACATAGATTCACATATGCATAATTTTTAATGTATCCTGGTAATTCTGACGGCATGCAAAGTTGAGAAGTAGTGGTCTAGAACAGTGTTTCTTTATCTTTTTTCCATCATCACCTACCTTCTTGCAAAAGATTATTTTAAGACAATTATTTTCCTACTTACCCTCATTCCTTCCTCCATGAAATTTTATTACCACAGATATATTATGTACCTGTTTATGTACTTTGGCCATTTGGAGGGACACAATTCATTGTATTATCTAAGTTTTTTCACTCTCCCCCCAGCCAATTTTCTCCCTCTTGTGGGCAATATTGACACTATTGAGAATGCATGGTCTAAAATTATAATCTTTGAACACCATTTCAACTCTCTGATGCTGTGCCTATGATCATAACTGATCAAAGTCCCAAAACAATTCAAAGAGACCCTTTATGATCTACAGGAAAATAAAACTCTGTTTTCAATGTTGCTACATCTAAATATGAGGGGCTCTGGGGTACCCCATATAATGTATTGTCAACATATCCCCTTTGTACCTCCTGGTACTGAGACCCCTGTTCTCTGTTAGTAACTCTCTGTCTTTGTTTTGGGGAAAGGTTCTTCTCTCATTACACAATGCTTTGATGGTTTTATCACTCAAAGATCTCCTGCTCTGGCCAATTAATGAACACATGACCCATGGTGGCTAATCAGATATTCTTTCCCTGGAATTGGAATTTTGAGCTCAGGGGCACAAAGAATGGAAATGGCTAAGGTATGTTTATCCAGTGACACCCTAAAAGGACAATCATTGGTTTCTGAGACTCGGATATTTGTGGCCAGTATTGTTATTGTCCTTTCTGAGACTAGTTCTCCAGATATCCCTTTTGCCAGTAACTCCATACCCCTCCCAAAATTTACTTTTAACTTGTGAATGAAAGCATTTTTGGTCACCTACAACCAATAATTTTAGTTGGCATTCTCTGTAAATAATATATAACTACATAATTATGCTCAACCTACATTTTAATTTTTGTTTACAATAATAGAGGAATGGAGTACACTCTGACTCCCATTTCTGCATCAATCTTGCACTCCATGCCTGAGGATATATCTTTTAACCACCCCCTCTCATATATGGGCCTGACCCTGTGAATACTTAGTTGACTGAATGATTAAGTGACTCGCATACATAAAAGAAAATAATGTCTGCCCAAGCTGAATCAGACTTCCTGGAATACCTTGCCAAGGTCAAAGTTTGAAGCAGGTAGGATATTTGAAAAGCCCCCTCCTCCTTCCCTCTCCTCTGGTTCTTTGCTAGCTTCTTTTCTCTATCTCCAGCTTCCTTAGCCCTCCCCCTAGGGGAGGTCATATGCCAGGCTGGTCCCAATACTTTCAATTGAGAGGAATTATTCATCTTGCTTTTCTATCTCTCTCTCTGCTGTCCAAGATGGCAAACATGCAATATAAGTGATTGGATCAAGCTTGACTATCAAAGGCCAATACACACTTGACACCTTACTGTTCCCAGAGACTCAAGACTTTACATCAAAGTAGTGATCCTAATGCTAAAATTAAAACCTGGCCAGTATCATTGATCTCGCAGAGGATCTTGCATCTCTTCCCTTTCCTCCCATTCTGTCACACGTACACACTTATTATTGTCCAAGGATGAGACAGAATAAAGAATAGGAACCTGAAAACTATAGGTCATTGATTAGCCAAACAGACTAGGTATAGATGTTTCAGAGAAAGGAAAGTTGACACCATAGGTAGGAGCAGCCACTTTTTCTTCCTTATCTATCTGTAAATCTAAACTGAGAAGTATGTAGGAAACAGGCATCTTTTTCTCTCTTTTGATATTTTCTCTTTTTCAGATGGGCCTGTGTCTACTTCTCCAGACTTGGCCAGTTTAGCGCCGGGCATTGGGGATAAACTTAGCCTCTTCCTCTGTGGTTCCATTTCCTCTGACTCTGATTGAAATACTCTGGTCTGGCAACTGATGGTAAGATCTCAGGTGTGACTTTAAGTGCAGGAGAAAGTATAGGCTTTCTGGCCTTTTGTTCTAGGCTCTAAGCTGCCCCTCTCTATCACAAAGACTTATTCACAGAGTCCAACCTAGGTTCATGAACTTGTAACTGGGGTTTGAAACCAAAGTGATGATTAATTTATAAAAAGTGTTATAATGCTTCCCTTTGCTATTGTTACTTGCACATGCATTTTTCTTTGGAGAACTCAGGGAAGGAGAGATCTATAAAACAAGAAGGAATCTGTGTATTCTTGCATTTACTGTCCAAACTGACATCATAATATCATTTCTATATAATAAAAGCTCCTTAAAATTATCAATAGATAATGTTTGGGGGAAGGGATTCTTAATGTGTCTTGATTTATACTCCATGGTCTCACACATGACAGAATTGCTGAATAAAGGAGCAGATTGATTCAGAGAAGTCAACTTGAAATCTTAAGTAAGGTAAACCAAAAATGAGTTTTCTAGGGCTAATAGGGTGTGGCTTTTGGAGGTATATCTTATATTTTCAAGATAAATCAAACAATATTCAGGCAAAACATGTTATCACAGCCTACCTGGGGTGGGCTTTTTATATACAATCCAGGAAATGATAATTATCTTCTAATAAAAATGTCCCCAGACAATGACAAGGATGTTACTATCATGAAGACAAGAGGCAGCAGCAAAATACAAGGGGCAAAAATCATGAGACAAAATCAGAGAACAAGTAAGGCAGAAGTGTGATGAGGATGTGGCTCAGCCTTTGGGGGTGCCTGGAAGAACAGCAACCAGAGAGGTGCAGGCCCCCACTGGATGTGTTCTCTGCCTCCATAGGGACAGTCAGGCTGAGAGGCAAGTGCCTTCCACTACTTTCTTGTGTCTGGATAGTCCAACATTTACTGTCCAGGAAGCAAATGGTAGCAGGTAGATGTTCTATATTGCTCTGAAAGTGGATGCAGGCTTGAAAGGACAGTCCTACAGATGGATTTTCCTCCAGAAGACAAGTGTACTTCATACTAGCCTGGTGTCCTGGGTCCAGCCACCTAGGCACACCAGGAAGGCAGAAGGAGGTATGGGAGAAGAGAAGGAAACATCACTTGTCTTTGCACTATCAGCAGCACAATTGAAGAGGAAAAATCTGGGTGAACATTGGGAATTTAAAATAGAGGCCAAGTCATCTCCCCAATCTCTAGCACACTCCAGGATATGACTCTTGTTAGTAGTAGAGCTCTAAAAAGAAGATCTACTTTCATTATTTACATAAATAAAACAAAACCTGAAGCTTCAAAGACAGGAAAACACACAGTAGTCATTATTTCTAATTTAACAGACTTTTTTTTATCTTGTCTCCTAATTTGAGGAGGATACATGAGAGTTGGATGTATGCACCTAAGCTGGATCAACTCTCTGACTCTAAGAAGGATTCCCACAT
>NW_025797092.1:0-3466 GCF_021613505.1 Equus quagga | reverse complement strand
TATGATTTTTAGTATATATACACATAGATACAGAAATATACATGCCTGTACGTCTGCTTTAGTACACACACATGTATGTTCTAGCTTTTTTTTTTTTTAAGATTTTATTTTTCCTTTTTCTCCCAAAGCCCCCCGGTACATAGTTGTATATTTTAGTTGTGGGTCCTTCTAGTTGTGGCATGTGGGACGCTGCCTCAGCATGGCTTGATGAGCAGTGCCATGTCCACACCCAGGATTCAAACCAGCGAAACCCTGGGCCGCTAAAGTGGAGTGCACGAACTTAACCACTCAGTCATGGGGCCGGACCCTAGCTCTGTCTTTTGAGAGGGCCTGTGTATTAGTCTGCTCAGGCTGTCATCACAAAATACCACAGACTGGGTGGTTTAAACAACAGAAATTTATTTTTTATAGTTCTGAAGGCTGGAAATCTAAGACCAAGGTGTCAGCAGGATTGGTTTCTGTCAGGCCCCTCTCCTTGGCTAGTAGATGGCTGCCTCCTCACTTCTTATAAGGACACCAGTTCTACTGAATTAGAGTTCCACCCTTATGAGCTTGTTTAACCTTAATTACTTCCTTAAAGGTCCTATGTCCAAATATAGGTACGCTGGGGATTAGGGCTTGAACATATGAATTTTAGGGGGACAAAGGTCAGTCCATAACAGCCTATGCATAGCAACACCCCAGTAGTAATGTGCATGCCTAGAAGCCAGATATTGGCTTCTAAACACCATTCTCTAGTAAAAGGAACCATGGCTCCTTGGTGAAATGGTTGATTCTAGGGCTGGAGCAGGGAAATACAAGATGACTCTTGACTCTCTCATGTAATCAGAAAGTAAGAAAGTGGTGAACAAAAGACAGGGACAAAAAACAAGGTGCCATACTGAAGAAACTCCTAATGGCCATAGCTGTAATTATTTAAATAACAAAGTAAATAATGAAAATACCTGGATTATAATACATAGAATAAAATAAATATACATGAGTCCATACTGATATGAATAAATAAGCAAATAAGTAGATGGAGGAAAAGTAACAGCTTTATAGTAAAATTCCAATTAATGAATGTGGAAAAAAGGACGGAAGTAGAAAATATTCTTTCCAAAAATAGACATTAACAAAAACTAAATGTTCAATACTCTTAGAAGGTGACAAGCTCAAGGCAGATTGAGGAACTGTTTCAGACTGGAGGAGATCAGGGAGAAATAACAACTAATTGTAATGTGGGATCCTGAATGGGATCTTAGAGTAAAAAAAGGACATTAGTGGAAAAAACTGGTGAAGTTTGAAAGAGGTCTTTATTTTAGTTTATAGTATTTACCAATGTTAATTTCGTAGTTCTGATCATCTTACTAAGGTTATGTAGGATGTCAACACTGGGGGAAGTTGAACAAGGGGTGTGTGAAAACTCTACTCTCTCAGGTGAGGTCCAGGGATCTGGATTCTTATCAGGCTTCCGTAGATCATTATGATGTAAGTGGTTGGTGGTCAACTCTTTGAGCAGTAGTCTCCTCTAGAGCTTCTAGGATGTTCCTTCTTCCCAACTGTCATATGATGCTGTCTGAATTCTGAGTCAGACACAGCATGGTTACTTGTTTTTCCCTAAAACTGGACTCTAACTTTTCTCCCTTCCATCCAGGACTACTTCCCTTGTTCCAATAAGGAGATCACGCATGGCTTAGAAAAAACACTACATGCAGTGTTGAGGGGAAGATTATGGTGGAAAAAACCATCATAGGTAAGATAGCAACAGCCCAGGTGGTCAGAGAGGAAACTTCAAACTGTTCATTGGGAAGATCACAAGTATCCGAATAGCAAGGGAATTCTGCCTCTGCTGGAGCTGTAGCAGTGTCTTCCTCTGCCCTTCACAGCAATCTTCTTCCCTGTCCTTCCATTTTCATCTCTAAAGATAAACTTTCCACTGATACTCCAGACCCAATTCTTTCTAGCTCCTGTTTATTTTTGGGCTTCAACATGCATATGTTTCTCCAATCTAAAAACCGTATTTTTTCATAAGAACTCTTGATGATTTGAAATGTCTTTTTTTTACACATTTCCTTCATTGATAAAATACTCTTGTAATTCTTAATCAATTCATATTAAAAATTTAAGGGGGGTGGGGGTGGGCACAAAGGGTGAAGTGATGCACCTACAACATGACTGACAAACAATAATGTACAACTGAAATTTCACAAGGTTGTAAACTATCATAATCTCAATAAAAAAAAAATTTTTCCTTTCATTTCATCAGTATTTCCTGATTTTCAGCACTTGGTAAGGCCCTCTGCTGGATGCTCATGAGTAATAAACATATTTAAGCTATGAAGGAATTTATAGTCTTGTTGAGGAGATAAGATTATTCATAACTTGTAAAGAGTGAAAGCCGTCTAAATGGCAGTTCAAGAAGGATGCTCACAGACAGGTCAGAGGTTATTTCCTATTGAAATTTCAAGTGTGAGTGAGAAGAAAATGGTCGCTTCCCCAATAGGAGCATGGATTTCAGGAGATGATTGTTGAGGGAGATGTCCAGTCTTGGGGGACATAACAGTTTGAGATGAGGATTAAATTTTAAGGGCAGATGTGCAGCAGACGTGGGAGTGACTGGAGCTGCAAAGAGAGTCAGAGAGAGTTATCCACTCTGAGAGAAATAGATCACAGTCTTCACTTCCTCCACCTTAGGCAATGACCCCTCTAGAGGCCCCATCCTAGAGAATTATAATTCAATCCAAAAGAGCAGTATGGGACAAGTGATTTCTTCTTTTGCAACTTGCCTTGGGACGTTTGTTTCACGTGTTATGGACTGACTTGTGTCCCTCTAAAATTCATATGTTGAAGCCCTTATCGCCAGCGTACCTGTATTTGGACATAGGACCTTTAAGGAAGTAATTAAGGTTAAACAAGCTCATAAGGGTGGAACTCTAATTCAGTAGAACTGGTGTCCATAGAAGAAGTGAGGAGGCAGCCATCTACTAGCCAAGGAGAGAGGCCTGACAGAAACCAACCCTGCTGACACCTTCATCTTAGACTTCCAGCCTTCAGAACTGTGAAAAATAAATTTCTGGGGCCGGCCCGGTGGCCGAGTGGTTAAGTTTGTGTGCACCACCTCAGTGGCCCGGGGTTTCCCGGGTTCGGATCCGGGGCATGGACCTAGCACCGCTCGCTCATCAGGCCATGCTGAGGCGGCGTCCCACAGAGCACAACCAGAGGGAGTTACAACTAGAATCTACAACTACATACTGGCGGGCTTCGGGGAGAAGAAGGAAAAAGAAGAAAAGAGGAAGATTGGCAACAGAGGTTAGCTCAGACGCCAATCTTAAAAATAAATAAGTAAATAAATAAATAAATTTCTGTTGTTTAAACCACCCAGTCTGTGGTATTTTGTGATGACAGCCTGAGCAGACTAATACATATGCCCTCTCAAAAGACAGAGCTAGAAAATACGTGTTTATACTAAAGCAGACGTATAGGC
>NW_025797091.1:0-3466 GCF_021613505.1 Equus quagga | reverse complement strand
GCCTATACGTCTGCTTTAGTATAAACACGTATTTTCTAGCTCTGTCTTTTGAGAGGGCATATGTATTAGTCTGCTCAGGCTGTCATCACAAAATACCACAGACTGGGTGGTTTAAACAACAGAAATTTATTTATTTATTTACTTATTTATTTTTAAGATTGGCGTCTGAGCTAACCTCTGTTGCCAATCTTCCTCTTTTCTTCTTTTTCCTTCTTCTCCCCGAAGCCCGCCAGTATGTAGTTGTAGATTCTAGTTGTAACTCCCTCTGGTTGTGCTCTGTGGGACGCCGCCTCAGCATGGCCTGATGAGCGAGCGGTGCTAGGTCCATGCCCCGGATCCGAACCCGGGAAACCCCGGGCCACTGAGGTGGTGCACACAAACTTAACCACTCGGCCACCGGGCCGGCCCCAGAAATTTATTTTTCACAGTTCTGAAGGCTGGAAGTCTAAGATGAAGGTGTCAGCAGGGTTGGTTTCTGTCAGGCCTCTCTCCTTGGCTAGTAGATGGCTGCCTCCTCACTTCTTCTATGGACACCAGTCCTACTGAATTAGAGTTCCACCCTTATGAGCTTGTTTAACCTTAATTACTTCCTTAAAGGTCCTATGTCCAAATACAGGTACGCTGGCGATAAGGGCTTCAACATATGAATTTTAGAGGGACACAAGTCAGTCCATAACACGTGAAACAAACGTCCCAAGGCAAGTTGCAAAAGAAGAAATCACTTGTCCCATACTGCTCTTTTGGATTGAATTATAATTCTCTAGGATGGGGCCTCTAGAGGGGTCATTGCCTAAGGTGGAGGAAGTGAAGACTGTGATCTATTTCTCTCAGAGTGGATAACTCTCTCTGACTCTCTTTGCAGCTCCAGTCACTCCCACGTCTGCTGCACATCTGCCCTTAAAATTTAATCCTCATCTCAAACTGTTATGTCCCCCAAGACTGGACATCTCCCTCAACAATCATCTCCTGAAATCCATGCTCCTATTGGGGAAGCGACCATTTTCTTCTCACTCACACTTGAAATTTCAATAGGAAATAACCTCTGACCTGTCTGTGAGCATCCTTCTTGAACTGCCATTTAGACGGCTTTCACTCTTTACAAGTTATGAATAATCTTATCTCCTCAACAAGACTATAAATTCCTTCATAGCTTAAATATGTTTATTACTCATGAGCATCCAGCAGAGGGCCTTACCAAGTGCTGAAAATCAGGAAATACTGATGAAATGAAAGGAAAAATTTTTTTTTTATTGAGATTATGATAGTTTACAACCTTGTGAAATTTCAGTTGTACATTATTGTTTGTCAGTCATGTTGTAGGTGCATCACTTCACCCTTTGTGCCCACCCCCACCCCCCTTAAATTTTTAATATGAATTGATTAAGAATTACAAGAGTATTTTATCAATGAAGGAAATGTGTAAAAAAAAGACATTTCAAATCATCAAGAGTTCTTATGAAAAAATACGGTTTTTAGATTGGAGAAACATATGCATGTTGAAGCCCAAAAATAAACAGGAGCTAGAAAGAATTGGGTCTGGAGTATCAGTGGAAAGTTTATCTTTAGAGATGAAAATGGAAGGACAGGGAAGAAGATTGCTGTGAAGGGCAGAGGAAGACACTGCTACAGCTCCAGCAGAGGCAGAATTCCCTTGCTATTCGGATACTTGTGATCTTCCCAATGAACAGTTTGAAGTTTCCTCTCTGACCACCTGGGCTGTTGCTATCTTACCTATGATGGTTTTTTCCACCATAATCTTCCCCTCAACACTGCATGTAGTGTTTTTTCTAAGCCATGCGTGATCTCCTTATTGGAACAAGGGAAGTAGTCCTGGATGGAAGGGAGAAAAGTTAGAGTCCAGTTTTAGGGAAAAACAAGTAACCATGCTGTGTCTGACTCAGAATTCAGACAGCATCATATGACAGTTGGGAAGAAGGAACATCCTAGAAGCTCTAGAGGAGACTACTGCTCAAAGAGTTGACCACCAACCACTTACATCATAATGATCTACGGAAGCCTGATAAGAATCCAGATCCCTGGACCTCACCTGAGAGAGTAGAGTTTTCACACACCCCTTGTTCAACTTCCCCCAGTGTTGACATCCTACATAACCTTAGTAAGATGATCAGAACTACGAAATTAACATTGGTAAATACTATAAACTAAAATAAAGACCTCTTTCAAACTTCACCAGTTTTTTCCACTAATGTCCTTTTTTTACTCTAAGATCCCATTCAGGATCCCACATTACAATTAGTTGTTATTTCTCCCTGATCTCCTCCAGTCTGAAACAGTTCCTCAATCTGCCTTGAGCTTGTCACCTTCTAAGAGTATTGAACATTTAGTTTTTGTTAATGTCTATTTTTGGAAAGAATATTTTCTACTTCCGTCCTTTTTTCCACATTCATTAATTGGAATTTTACTATAAAGCTGTTACTTTTCCTCCATCTACTTATTTGCTTATTTATTCATATCAGTATGGACTCATGTATATTTATTTTATTCTATGTATTATAATCCAGGTATTTTCATTATTTACTTTGTTATTTAAATAATTACAGCTATGGCCATTAGGAGTTTCTTCAGTATGGCACCTTGTTTTTTGTCCCTGTCTTTTGTTCACCACTTTCTTACTTTCTGATTACATGAGAGAGTCAAGAGTCATCTTGTATTTCCCTGCTCCAGCCCTAGAATCAACCATTTCACCAAGGAGCCATGGTTCCTTTTACTAGAGAATGGTGTTTAGAAGCCAATATCTGGCTTCTAGGCATGCACATTACTACTGGGGTGTTGCTATGCATAGGCTGTTATGGACTGACCTTTGTCCCCCTAAAATTCATATGTTCAAGCCCTAATCCCCAGCGTACCTATATTTGGACATAGGACCTTTAAGGAAGTAATTAAGGTTAAACAAGCTCATAAGGGTGGAACTCTAATTCAGTAGAACTGGTGTCCTTATAAGAAGTGAGGAGGCAGCCATCTACTAGCCAAGGAGAGGGGCCTGACAGAAACCAATCCTGCTGACACCTTGGTCTTAGATTTCCAGCCTTCAGAACTATAAAAAATAAATTTCTGTTGTTTAAACCACCCAGTCTGTGGTATTTTGTGATGACAGCCTGAGCAGACTAATACACAGGCCCTCTCAAAAGACAGAGCTAGGGTCCGGCCCCATGACTGAGTGGTTAAGTTCGTGCACTCCACTTTAGCGGCCCAGGGTTTCGCTGGTTTGAATCCTGGGTGTGGACATGGCACTGCTCATCAAGCCATGCTGAGGCAGCGTCCCACATGCCACAACTAGAAGGACCCACAACTAAAATATACAACTATGTACCGGGGGGCTTTGGGAGAAAAAGGAAAAATAAAATCTTAAAAAAAAAAAAAGCTAGAACATACATGTGTGTGTACTAAAGCAGACGTACAGGCATGTATATTTCTGTATCTATGTGTATATATACTAAAAATCATA
>NW_025797090.1:0-3466 GCF_021613505.1 Equus quagga | reverse complement strand
GCCTATACGTCTGCTTTAGTATAAACACGTATTTTCTAGCTCTGTCTTTTGAGAGGGCATATGTATTAGTCTGCTCAGGCTGTCATCACAAAATACCACAGACTGGGTGGTTTAAACAACAGAAATTTATTTATTTATTTACTTATTTATTTTTAAGATTGGCGTCTGAGCTAACCTCTGTTGCCAATCTTCCTCTTTTCTTCTTTTTCCTTCTTCTCCCCGAAGCCCGCCAGTATGTAGTTGTAGATTCTAGTTGTAACTCCCTCTGGTTGTGCTCTGTGGGACGCCGCCTCAGCATGGCCTGATGAGCGAGCGGTGCTAGGTCCATGCCCCGGATCCGAACCCGGGAAACCCCGGGCCACTGAGGTGGTGCACACAAACTTAACCACTCGGCCACCGGGCCGGCCCCAGAAATTTATTTTTCACAGTTCTGAAGGCTGGAAGTCTAAGATGAAGGTGTCAGCAGGGTTGGTTTCTGTCAGGCCTCTCTCCTTGGCTAGTAGATGGCTGCCTCCTCACTTCTTCTATGGACACCAGTTCTACTGAATTAGAGTTCCACCCTTATGAGCTTGTTTAACCTTAATTACTTCCTTAAAGGTCCTATGTCCAAATACAGGTACGCTGGCGATAAGGGCTTCAACATATGAATTTTAGAGGGACACAAGTCAGTCCATAACACGTGAAACAAACGTCCCAAGGCAAGTTGCAAAAGAAGAAATCACTTGTCCCATACTGCTCTTTTGGATTGAATTATAATTCTCTAGGATGGGGCCTCTAGAGGGGTCATTGCCTAAGGTGGAGGAAGTGAAGACTGTGATCTATTTCTCTCAGAGTGGATAACTCTCTCTGACTCTCTTTGCAGCTCCAGTCACTCCCACGTCTGCTGCACATCTGCCCTTAAAATTTAATCCTCATCTCAAACTGTTATGTCCCCCAAGACTGGACATCTCCCTCAACAATCATCTCCTGAAATCCATGCTCCTATTGGGGAAGCGACCATTTTCTTCTCACTCACACTTGAAATTTCAATAGGAAATAACCTCTGACCTGTCTGTGAGCATCCTTCTTGAACTGCCATTTAGACGGCTTTCACTCTTTACAAGTTATGAATAATCTTATCTCCTCAACAAGACTATAAATTCCTTCATAGCTTAAATATGTTTATTACTCATGAGCATCCAGCAGAGGGCCTTACCAAGTGCTGAAAATCAGGAAATACTGATGAAATGAAAGGAAAAATTTTTTTTTTATTGAGATTATGATAGTTTACAACCTTGTGAAATTTCAGTTGTACATTATTGTTTGTCAGTCATGTTGTAGGTGCATCACTTCACCCTTTGTGCCCACCCCCACCCCCCTTAAATTTTTAATATGAATTGATTAAGAATTACAAGAGTATTTTATCAATGAAGGAAATGTGTAAAAAAAAGACATTTCAAATCATCAAGAGTTCTTATGAAAAAATACGGTTTTTAGATTGGAGAAACATATGCATGTTGAAGCCCAAAAATAAACAGGAGCTAGAAAGAATTGGGTCTGGAGTATCAGTGGAAAGTTTATCTTTAGAGATGAAAATGGAAGGACAGGGAAGAAGATTGCTGTGAAGGGCAGAGGAAGACACTGCTACAGCTCCAGCAGAGGCAGAATTCCCTTGCTATTCGGATACTTGTGATCTTCCCAATGAACAGTTTGAAGTTTCCTCTCTGACCACCTGGGCTGTTGCTATCTTACCTATGATGGTTTTTTCCACCATAATCTTCCCCTCAACACTGCATGTAGTGTTTTTTCTAAGCCATGCGTGATCTCCTTATTGGAACAAGGGAAGTAGTCCTGGATGGAAGGGAGAAAAGTTAGAGTCCAGTTTTAGGGAAAAACAAGTAACCATGCTGTGTCTGACTCAGAATTCAGACAGCATCATATGACAGTTGGGAAGAAGGAACATCCTAGAAGCTCTAGAGGAGACTACTGCTCAAAGAGTTGACCACCAACCACTTACATCATAATGATCTACGGAAGCCTGATAAGAATCCAGATCCCTGGACCTCACCTGAGAGAGTAGAGTTTTCACACACCCCTTGTTCAACTTCCCCCAGTGTTGACATCCTACATAACCTTAGTAAGATGATCAGAACTACGAAATTAACATTGGTAAATACTATAAACTAAAATAAAGACCTCTTTCAAACTTCACCAGTTTTTTCCACTAATGTCCTTTTTTTACTCTAAGATCCCATTCAGGATCCCACATTACAATTAGTTGTTATTTCTCCCTGATCTCCTCCAGTCTGAAACAGTTCCTCAATCTGCCTTGAGCTTGTCACCTTCTAAGAGTATTGAACATTTAGTTTTTGTTAATGTCTATTTTTGGAAAGAATATTTTCTACTTCCGTCCTTTTTTCCACATTCATTAATTGGAATTTTACTATAAAGCTGTTACTTTTCCTCCATCTACTTATTTGCTTATTTATTCATATCAGTATGGACTCATGTATATTTATTTTATTCTATGTATTATAATCCAGGTATTTTCATTATTTACTTTGTTATTTAAATAATTACAGCTATGGCCATTAGGAGTTTCTTCAGTATGGCACCTTGTTTTTTGTCCCTGTCTTTTGTTCACCACTTTCTTACTTTCTGATTACATGAGAGAGTCAAGAGTCATCTTGTATTTCCCTGCTCCAGCCCTAGAATCAACCATTTCACCAAGGAGCCATGGTTCCTTTTACTAGAGAATGGTGTTTAGAAGCCAATATCTGGCTTCTAGGCATGCACATTACTACTGGGGTGTTGCTATGCATAGGCTGTTATGGACTGACCTTTGTCCCCCTAAAATTCATATGTTCAAGCCCTAATCCCCAGCGTACCTATATTTGGACATAGGACCTTTAAGGAAGTAATTAAGGTTAAACAAGCTCATAAGGGTGGAACTCTAATTCAGTAGAACTGGTGTCCTTATAAGAAGTGAGGAGGCAGCCATCTACTAGCCAAGGAGAGGGGCCTGACAGAAACCAATCCTGCTGACACCTTGGTCTTAGATTTCCAGCCTTCAGAACTATAAAAAATAAATTTCTGTTGTTTAAACCACCCAGTCTGTGGTATTTTGTGATGACAGCCTGAGCAGACTAATACACAGGCCCTCTCAAAAGACAGAGCTAGGGTCCGGCCCCATGACTGAGTGGTTAAGTTCGTGCACTCCACTTTAGCGGCCCAGGGTTTCGCTGGTTTGAATCCTGGGTGTGGACATGGCACTGCTCATCAAGCCATGCTGAGGCAGCGTCCCACATGCCACAACTAGAAGGACCCACAACTAAAATATACAACTATGTACCGGGGGGCTTTGGGAGAAAAAGGAAAAATAAAATCTTAAAAAAAAAAAAAGCTAGAACATACATGTGTGTGTACTAAAGCAGACGTACAGGCATGTATATTTCTGTATCTATGTGTATATATACTAAAAATCATA
>NW_025797089.1:0-3466 GCF_021613505.1 Equus quagga | reverse complement strand
TATGATTTTTAGTATATATACACATAGATACAGAAATATACATGCCTGTACGTCTGCTTTAGTACACACACATGTATGTTCTAGCTTTTTTTTTTTTTAAGATTTTATTTTTCCTTTTTCTCCCAAAGCCCCCCGGTACATAGTTGTATATTTTAGTTGTGGGTCCTTCTAGTTGTGGCATGTGGGACGCTGCCTCAGCATGGCTTGATGAGCAGTGCCATGTCCACACCCAGGATTCAAACCAGCGAAACCCTGGGCCGCTAAAGTGGAGTGCACGAACTTAACCACTCAGTCATGGGGCCGGACCCTAGCTCTGTCTTTTGAGAGGGCCTGTGTATTAGTCTGCTCAGGCTGTCATCACAAAATACCACAGACTGGGTGGTTTAAACAACAGAAATTTATTTTTTATAGTTCTGAAGGCTGGAAATCTAAGACCAAGGTGTCAGCAGGATTGGTTTCTGTCAGGCCCCTCTCCTTGGCTAGTAGATGGCTGCCTCCTCACTTCTTATAAGGACACCAGTTCTACTGAATTAGAGTTCCACCCTTATGAGCTTGTTTAACCTTAATTACTTCCTTAAAGGTCCTATGTCCAAATATAGGTACGCTGGGGATTAGGGCTTGAACATATGAATTTTAGGGGGACAAAGGTCAGTCCATAACAGCCTATGCATAGCAACACCCCAGTAGTAATGTGCATGCCTAGAAGCCAGATATTGGCTTCTAAACACCATTCTCTAGTAAAAGGAACCATGGCTCCTTGGTGAAATGGTTGATTCTAGGGCTGGAGCAGGGAAATACAAGATGACTCTTGACTCTCTCATGTAATCAGAAAGTAAGAAAGTGGTGAACAAAAGACAGGGACAAAAAACAAGGTGCCATACTGAAGAAACTCCTAATGGCCATAGCTGTAATTATTTAAATAACAAAGTAAATAATGAAAATACCTGGATTATAATACATAGAATAAAATAAATATACATGAGTCCATACTGATATGAATAAATAAGCAAATAAGTAGATGGAGGAAAAGTAACAGCTTTATAGTAAAATTCCAATTAATGAATGTGGAAAAAAGGACGGAAGTAGAAAATATTCTTTCCAAAAATAGACATTAACAAAAACTAAATGTTCAATACTCTTAGAAGGTGACAAGCTCAAGGCAGATTGAGGAACTGTTTCAGACTGGAGGAGATCAGGGAGAAATAACAACTAATTGTAATGTGGGATCCTGAATGGGATCTTAGAGTAAAAAAAGGACATTAGTGGAAAAAACTGGTGAAGTTTGAAAGAGGTCTTTATTTTAGTTTATAGTATTTACCAATGTTAATTTCGTAGTTCTGATCATCTTACTAAGGTTATGTAGGATGTCAACACTGGGGGAAGTTGAACAAGGGGTGTGTGAAAACTCTACTCTCTCAGGTGAGGTCCAGGGATCTGGATTCTTATCAGGCTTCCGTAGATCATTATGATGTAAGTGGTTGGTGGTCAACTCTTTGAGCAGTAGTCTCCTCTAGAGCTTCTAGGATGTTCCTTCTTCCCAACTGTCATATGATGCTGTCTGAATTCTGAGTCAGACACAGCATGGTTACTTGTTTTTCCCTAAAACTGGACTCTAACTTTTCTCCCTTCCATCCAGGACTACTTCCCTTGTTCCAATAAGGAGATCACGCATGGCTTAGAAAAAACACTACATGCAGTGTTGAGGGGAAGATTATGGTGGAAAAAACCATCATAGGTAAGATAGCAACAGCCCAGGTGGTCAGAGAGGAAACTTCAAACTGTTCATTGGGAAGATCACAAGTATCCGAATAGCAAGGGAATTCTGCCTCTGCTGGAGCTGTAGCAGTGTCTTCCTCTGCCCTTCACAGCAATCTTCTTCCCTGTCCTTCCATTTTCATCTCTAAAGATAAACTTTCCACTGATACTCCAGACCCAATTCTTTCTAGCTCCTGTTTATTTTTGGGCTTCAACATGCATATGTTTCTCCAATCTAAAAACCGTATTTTTTCATAAGAACTCTTGATGATTTGAAATGTCTTTTTTTTACACATTTCCTTCATTGATAAAATACTCTTGTAATTCTTAATCAATTCATATTAAAAATTTAAGGGGGGTGGGGGTGGGCACAAAGGGTGAAGTGATGCACCTACAACATGACTGACAAACAATAATGTACAACTGAAATTTCACAAGGTTGTAAACTATCATAATCTCAATAAAAAAAAAATTTTTCCTTTCATTTCATCAGTATTTCCTGATTTTCAGCACTTGGTAAGGCCCTCTGCTGGATGCTCATGAGTAATAAACATATTTAAGCTATGAAGGAATTTATAGTCTTGTTGAGGAGATAAGATTATTCATAACTTGTAAAGAGTGAAAGCCGTCTAAATGGCAGTTCAAGAAGGATGCTCACAGACAGGTCAGAGGTTATTTCCTATTGAAATTTCAAGTGTGAGTGAGAAGAAAATGGTCGCTTCCCCAATAGGAGCATGGATTTCAGGAGATGATTGTTGAGGGAGATGTCCAGTCTTGGGGGACATAACAGTTTGAGATGAGGATTAAATTTTAAGGGCAGATGTGCAGCAGACGTGGGAGTGACTGGAGCTGCAAAGAGAGTCAGAGAGAGTTATCCACTCTGAGAGAAATAGATCACAGTCTTCACTTCCTCCACCTTAGGCAATGACCCCTCTAGAGGCCCCATCCTAGAGAATTATAATTCAATCCAAAAGAGCAGTATGGGACAAGTGATTTCTTCTTTTGCAACTTGCCTTGGGACGTTTGTTTCACGTGTTATGGACTGACTTGTGTCCCTCTAAAATTCATATGTTGAAGCCCTTATCGCCAGCGTACCTGTATTTGGACATAGGACCTTTAAGGAAGTAATTAAGGTTAAACAAGCTCATAAGGGTGGAACTCTAATTCAGTAGGACTGGTGTCCATAGAAGAAGTGAGGAGGCAGCCATCTACTAGCCAAGGAGAGAGGCCTGACAGAAACCAACCCTGCTGACACCTTCATCTTAGACTTCCAGCCTTCAGAACTGTGAAAAATAAATTTCTGGGGCCGGCCCGGTGGCCGAGTGGTTAAGTTTGTGTGCACCACCTCAGTGGCCCGGGGTTTCCCGGGTTCGGATCCGGGGCATGGACCTAGCACCGCTCGCTCATCAGGCCATGCTGAGGCGGCGTCCCACAGAGCACAACCAGAGGGAGTTACAACTAGAATCTACAACTACATACTGGCGGGCTTCGGGGAGAAGAAGGAAAAAGAAGAAAAGAGGAAGATTGGCAACAGAGGTTAGCTCAGACGCCAATCTTAAAAATAAATAAGTAAATAAATAAATAAATTTCTGTTGTTTAAACCACCCAGTCTGTGGTATTTTGTGATGACAGCCTGAGCAGACTAATACATATGCCCTCTCAAAAGACAGAGCTAGAAAATACGTGTTTATACTAAAGCAGACGTATAGGC
>NW_025797088.1:0-5083 GCF_021613505.1 Equus quagga | reverse complement strand
AAAAATTTCAGGCTTTCTGTCAAGCAATATGAAAAAATACATTAAATCTCCAGAACAGAAAGAAAGCAACAAATACACAGAAAACAATCCCAAAGAAAATGAGATGTATAACCTAAATGACGATGACTTCAAAACAGCCATCATTAAGATTCTCAATGAGTTAAGAGAGAATTCTGACCGACAACTCAACGAGTTCAGGAGCTATGTTACAAAAGAGTTTGATACGATAAAGAAGAACCAAACAGAAATATTGGAAATGAAGAACACAATAGAGGAGATTAAGAAAAATCTAGATGCTCTGAACAGTAGGGCCGATAATATGGAGGAAAGAATTAGCAATTTGGAAGATGGCAATATAGAATTGTTGCAGGCAGAGGAGGAGAGAGAAGCAAGACTTAAAAGAAATGAAGAAACTCTCCGAGAATTATCAGACACAATTAGGAGATGCAACGTAAGGATTATAGGTATACCAGAGGGAGAAGAGAAGGAGAAAGGGGCAGAAAACCTATTCAAAGAAATAATGGCCGAGAACTTCCCAAATCTGGTGAGGGAGATGGATCTTCAGGTGACAGAAGCCAATAGATCTCCAAACTTTATCAATGCAAGAAGACCAACTCCACGGCATATAGTAGTGAAGCTAGCAAAAGTCAACGAAAAGGAGAAAATATTAAGGACAGCCAGGCAAAAGAAACTAACCTACAAAGGAACTCCCATCAGGCTATCAGCAGATTTCTCAGCAGAAACTTTACAGGCTAGAAGAGAGTGGAATGATATATTCAAAAATCTGAAGGACAAAAATCTACAGCTGAGAATTCTCTACCCAGCGAAAATATCCTTCAAATACGATGGAGAAATAAAAACTTTCCCAGATAAACAAAAATTAAGGGAGTTCATTGCCACAAAACCTCCTCTTCAGGAAATCCTCAGGAAAACCCTCATTCCTGAAAAATCCAAAAAAGGAAAGGGGCTACAAAACCAAGAGCAGAGGAGATAAGTAGAAGGACAACAACAGAGAGTAGCAGCTCTACATCAGAACAGATTAAACCATGGGACGAGAAACAAAGGGAACTGAAAAAAACCGGAAAACAAGACACAAAATGGGAGTGGTAGGCCCCCACGTCTCAATAATCACTCTAAATGTAAATGGATTGAACTCCCCAATCAAAAGACACAGAGTGGCAGGATGGATCAAAGAACAAGATCCAACAATATGCTGCCTCCAGGAAACACACCTCAGCCCCAAAGACAAACACAGACTCAGAGTGAAGGGATGGAGAACAATACTCCAAGCTAATAATGAACAAAAGAAAGCAGGTGTCGCTATACTAATATCAGACAAGGTAGATTTCAAAGCAAAACAGATAAAGAAAGATAAAGAGGGACAGTATATAATGATAAAAGGGACTCTCCACCAAGAAGACATAACACTTATAAATATATACGCACCCAACACAGGAGCACCAAAATTTGTAAAGCAACTCTTAATAGAACTAAAAGAAGACATCAACAACAATACAATAATAGTAGGGGACCTCAACACACCATTAACACCAATGGACAGAACATCCAGACAGAAAATCAACAAGGAAATAATAGAATTAAATGAAAAATTAGACCAGATGGACTTAATAGATATATATAGAACACTTCATCCAAAAACAGCAGGTTACACATTCTTCTCAAGTGCACATGGAACATTCTCAAGGATTGACCATATTTTGGGAACCAAAGCAAACATCAATAAATACAAGAGAGTTGAAATAATATCAAGCATCTTTTCTGATCATAACGCTATTAAACTAGAAATCAACTACAAGAAAAAAGCAGAGAAAGGTGCAAAAATGTGGAGACTAAACAACACGCTTCTCAACAAACAATGGATCATTGAAGAAATTAAAGAAGAAATCAAATATTATCTGGAGACAAATGAAAATGAGAACACGACATACCAAATCATCTGGGATGCAGCAAAAGCAGTCCTAAGAGGGAAATTCATCGCAATACAGGCTCACCTCACTAAACAAGAAAAAGCTCACGTAAGCAACCTCAAATGACACCTAACAGAACTAGAAAAAGAAGAACAAACAAAGCCCAGAGTCAGTAGAAGGAGGGAAATAATAAAAATAAGAGCAGAAATAAACGATATTGAAACAAAAAAGACAATAGAAAGGATCAATGAAACAAAGAGTTGGTTCTTCGAAAGAATTAACAAAATTGACAAACCCCTAGCCAGACTCACCAAGAAAAGAAGAGAGAAAGTGCAAATTAATAAAATCAGGAATGACAGAGGAGAAATCACAACAGATACCAACGAAATACAAGAGATCATAAGAGAATACTATGAAAAACTATATGCCAACAAATTGAACAACTTGGAAGAAATGGACAAATTCCTAGACTCCTACAATCTCCCCAAACTGAATCAGGAAGAAATGGAGAATCTGAATAGACCAATCACAAGTAAGGAAATAGAAACGGTAATCAAAAACCTCCCCAAAAACAAGAGTCCAGGACCAGACGGCTTCTCTGGAGAATTCTACCAAACATTCAAAGAAGACTTAATACCTATTCTCCTCAAACTGTTCCAGAAAATTGAGAAAGATGGAGAACTCCCTAACACATTCTATGAAGCCAACATCACTCTGATCCCCAAACCTGACAAGGACAACACAAAGAAGGAGAACTACAGGCCGATATCACTGATGAACATAGATGCAAAAATCCTCAACAAAATTTTGGCAAACCGATTACAGCAATACATCAAAAAGATTATACACCATGATCAAGTGGGATTTATACCAGGGACACAGGGATGGTTCAACATCCGCAAGTCAATCAACGTGATACACTACATCAACAAAATGAAAAACAAAAACCACATGATCATCTCAATAGACGCAGAGAAAGCATTCGACAAGATCCAACACCCATTTATGATAAAAACCCTCAGTAAAATGGGTATAGAAGGAAAGTACCTCAACATAATAAAGGCCATATATGATAGACCCACAGCCAACATCATACTCAATGGACAAAAGCTGAAAGCCATCCCTCTGAGGACAGGAACAAGACAAGGGTGCCCACTTTCACCACTCCTATTCAACATAGTACTGGAGGTGCTGGCCAGAGCAATTCGGCAGGAAAAAAAAATAAAAGGAATCCAAATAGGTAACGAAGAAGTAAAACTCGCGCTGTTTGCAGACGACATGATCTTATACATAGAAAACCCCAAAGAATCCACAGAAAAACTATTAGAAATAATCAACAACTACAGCAAAGTAGCAGGGTATAAAATTAACGTGCATAAATCAGTAGCATTTCTATACACTAACAATAAACTAACAGAAAAAGAACTCAAGAATTCTATCCCATTCACCATCGCAACGAAAAGAATAAAATACCTTGGGATAAACTTAACCAAGGAAGTGAAGGATCTATACAATGAAAACTACAAGACTTTCTTGAAAGAAATTGACGATGACATAAAGAGATGGAAAGACATTCCTTGCACATGGATTGGAAGAATAAACATAGTTAAAATGTCCATACTACCTAAAGCAATATACAGATTCAATGCTATCCCAATCAGAATCCCCAGAACTTTCTTCACAGAAATTGAACAAACAATCCTAAAATTCATATGGGGGAACAAAAGACCACGAATTGCTAAAGCAATCTTGAGCAAGAAAAACAAAGCCGGCGGAATCACAATCCCCGATTTCAAAACATACTACAAAGCTACAGTGATCAAAACAGCATGGTACTGGTACAAAAACAGGTCCACAGATCAATGGAACAGAATTGAAAGCCCAGAGATAAAACCACACATCTATGGACAGCTAATCTTCGACAAAGGAGCAGAGGGCCTACAATGGAGAAAAGAAAGTCTCTTCAACAAGTGGTGCTGGGAAAACTGGACAGCCACATGCAAAAGATTGAAAATCGACCATTCTTTTTCACCACACACCAAAATAAACTCAAAATGGATCAAAGACCTAAAGATTAGGCCTGAGACAATAAGTCTTTTGGAAGAGAATATAGGCAGTACACTCTTTGACATCAGTTTCAAAAGAATCTTTTCGGACACTGTAACTCCTCAGTTGAGGGAAACAATAGAAAGAATAAACAAATGGGACTTCATCAGACTAAAGAGCTTCTTCAAGGCAAGGGAAAACAGAATTGAAACAAAAAAACAGCTCACTAATTGGGAAAAAATATTTACAAGCCACTTATCCGACAAAGGGTTAATCTCCATAATATACAAAGAACTCACACTGCTTAACAACAAAAAAACAAACAACCCGATCAAAAAAATGGGCAGAGGACATGAACAGACATTTCTCAAAAGAAGATATGAATATGGCCAATAGACACATGAAAAGATGTTCATCATCGCTAATCATCAGGGAAATGCAAATCAAAACTACACTAAGATATCACCTTACCCCCGTTAGATTGGCAAAAACATCCAAAACCAAGAACGACAAATGTTGGAGAGGTTGTGGAGAAAGAGGAACCCTCATACACTGTTGGTGGGAATGCAAACTGGTACAGCCACTATGGAAAACAGTATGGAGATTTCTCAAAAAGTTAAAAATAGAAATACCCTATGACCCAGCCATCCCATTACTGGGTATCTATCCTAAGAACCTGATATCAGATATCTCAAGAGTCCGTTGCACCCCTATGTTCATCGCAGCATTATTTACAATAGCCAAGACGTGGAACCAGCCTACATGCCCAGAAACTGATGATTGGATAAAGAAGATGTGGTATATATACACAATGGAATACTACTCAGCCATAAAAAAAGACGAAATTGGCCCATTCACAACAATGTGGATGGACCTCGAGGGCATTATGTTAAGCGAAATAAGTCAGTCAGAGAAAGGCGAACTCTATATGACTCCACTCATAGGTGGAAAGTAGGAGATTGAGAAGGAGATCCGATCGGGGGTTACCAGGGAAAAGGGGGGGGTGGGGGGAGGGTACGGAGGGGGAAGAGGTGTACCCACAACATGACTAACAAAAATGTACAACTGAAATTTCACAAGCTTGTAATCCATCATAACATTAATAAAAA
>NW_025797087.1:0-5083 GCF_021613505.1 Equus quagga | reverse complement strand
TTTTTATTAATGTTATGATGGATTACAAGCTTGTGAAATTTCAGTTGTACATTTTTGTTAGTCATGTTGTGGGTACACCTCTTCCCCCTCCGTACCCTCCCCCCACCCCCCCCTTTTCCCTGGTAACCCCCGATCGGATCTCCTTCTCAATCTCCTACTTTCCACCTATGAGTGGAGTCATATAGAGTTCGCCTTTCTCTGACTGACTTATTTCGCTTAACATAATGCCCTCGAGGTCCATCCACATTGTTGTGAATGGGCCAATTTCGTCTTTTTTTATGGCTGAGTAGTATTCCATTGTGTATATATACCACATCTTCTTTATCCAATCATCAGTTTCTGGGCATGTAGGCTGGTTCCACGTCTTGGCTATTGTAAATAATGCTGCGATGAACATAGGGGTGCAACGGACTCTTGAGATATCTGATATCAGGTTCTTAGGATAGATACCCAGTAATGGGATGGCTGGGTCATAGGGTATTTCTATTTTTAACTTTTTGAGAAATCTCCATACTGTTTTCCATAGTGGCTGTACCAGTTTGCATTCCCACCAACAGTGTATGAGGGTTCCTCTTTCTCCACAACCTCTCCAACATTTGTCGTTCTTGGTTTTGGATGTTTTTGCCAATCTAACGGGGGTAAGGTGATATCTTAGTGTAGTTTTGATTTGCATTTCCCTGATGATTAGCGATGATGAACATCTTTTCATGTGTCTATTGGCCATATTCATATCTTCTTTTGAGAAATGTCTGTTCATGTCCTCTGCCCATTTTTTTGATCGGGTTGTTTGTTTTTTTGTTGTTAAGCAGTGTGAGTTCTTTGTATATTATGGAGATTAACCCTTTGTCGGATAAGTGGCTTGTAAATATTTTTTCCCAATTAGTGAGCTGTTTTTTTGTTTCAATTCTGTTTTCCCTTGCCTTGAAGAAGCTCTTTAGTCTGATGAAGTCCCATTTGTTTATTCTTTCTATTGTTTCCCTCAACTGAGGAGTTACAGTGTCCGAAAAGATTCTTTTGAAACTGATGTCAAAGAGTGTACTGCCTATATTCTCTTCCAAAAGACTTATTGTCTCAGGCCTAATCTTTAGGTCTTTGATCCATTTTGAGTTTATTTTGGTGTGTGGTGAAAAAGAATGGTCGATTTTCAATCTTTTGCATGTGGCTGTCCAGTTTTCCCAGCACCACTTGTTGAAGAGACTTTCTTTTCTCCATTGTAGGCCCTCTGCTCCTTTGTCGAAGATTAGCTGTCCATAGATGTGTGGTTTTATCTCTGGGCTTTCAATTCTGTTCCATTGATCTGTGGACCTGTTTTTGTACCAGTACCATGCTGTTTTGATCACTGTAGCTTTGTAGTATGTTTTGAAATCGGGGATTGTGATTCCGCCGGCTTTGTTTTTCTTGCTCAAGATTGCTTTAGCAATTCGTGGTCTTTTGTTCCCCCATATGAATTTTAGGATTGTTTGTTCAATTTCTGTGAAGAAAGTTCTGGGGATTCTGATTGGGATAGCATTGAATCTGTATATTGCTTTAGGTAGTATGGACATTTTAACTATGTTTATTCTTCCAATCCATGTGCAAGGAATGTCTTTCCATCTCTTTATGTCATCGTCAATTTCTTTCAAGAAAGTCTTGTAGTTTTCATTGTATAGATCCTTCACTTCCTTGGTTAAGTTTATCCCAAGGTATTTTATTCTTTTCGTTGCGATGGTGAATGGGATAGAATTCTTGAGTTCTTTTTCTGTTAGTTTATTGTTAGTGTATAGAAATGCTACTGATTTATGCACGTTAATTTTATACCCTGCTACTTTGCTGTAGTTGTTGATTATTTCTAATAGTTTTTCTGTGGATTCTTTGGGGTTTTCTATGTATAAGATCATGTCGTCTGCAAACAGCGCGAGTTTTACTTCTTCGTTACCTATTTGGATTCCTTTTATTTTTTTTTCCTGCCGAATTGCTCTGGCCAGCACCTCCAGTACTATGTTGAATAGGAGTGGTGAAAGTGGGCACCCTTGTCTTGTTCCTGTCCTCAGAGGGATGGCTTTCAGCTTTTGTCCATTGAGTATGATGTTGGCTGTGGGTCTATCATATATGGCCTTTATTATGTTGAGGTACTTTCCTTCTATACCCATTTTACTGAGGGTTTTTATCATAAATGGGTGTTGGATCTTGTCGAATGCTTTCTCTGCGTCTATTGAGATGATCATGTGGTTTTTGTTTTTCATTTTGTTGATGTAGTGTATCACGTTGATTGACTTGCGGATGTTGAACCATCCCTGTGTCCCTGGTATAAATCCCACTTGATCATGGTGTATAATCTTTTTGATGTATTGCTGTAATCGGTTTGCCAAAATTTTGTTGAGGATTTTTGCATCTATGTTCATCAGTGATATCGGCCTGTAGTTCTCCTTCTTTGTGTTGTCCTTGTCAGGTTTGGGGATCAGAGTGATGTTGGCTTCATAGAATGTGTTAGGGAGTTCTCCATCTTTCTCAATTTTCTGGAACAGTTTGAGGAGAATAGGTATTAAGTCTTCTTTGAATGTTTGGTAGAATTCTCCAGAGAAGCCGTCTGGTCCTGGACTCTTGTTTTTGGGGAGGTTTTTGATTACCGTTTCTATTTCCTTACTTGTGATTGGTCTATTCAGATTCTCCATTTCTTCCTGATTCAGTTTGGGGAGATTGTAGGAGTCTAGGAATTTGTCCATTTCTTCCAAGTTGTTCAATTTGTTGGCATATAGTTTTTCATAGTATTCTCTTATGATCTCTTGTATTTCGTTGGTATCTGTTGTGATTTCTCCTCTGTCATTCCTGATTTTATTAATTTGCACTTTCTCTCTTCTTTTCTTGGTGAGTCTGGCTAGGGGTTTGTCAATTTTGTTAATTCTTTCGAAGAACCAACTCTTTGTTTCATTGATCCTTTCTATTGTCTTTTTTGTTTCAATATCGTTTATTTCTGCTCTTATTTTTATTATTTCCCTCCTTCTACTGACTCTGGGCTTTGTTTGTTCTTCTTTTTCTAGTTCTGTTAGGTGTCATTTGAGGTTGCTTACGTGAGCTTTTTCTTGTTTAGTGAGGTGAGCCTGTATTGCGATGAATTTCCCTCTTAGGACTGCTTTTGCTGCATCCCAGATGATTTGGTATGTCGTGTTCTCATTTTCATTTGTCTCCAGATAATATTTGATTTCTTCTTTAATTTCTTCAATGATCCATTGTTTGTTGAGAAGCGTGTTGTTTAGTCTCCACATTTTTGCACCTTTCTCTGCTTTTTTCTTGTAGTTGATTTCTAGTTTAATAGCGTTATGATCAGAAAAGATGCTTGATATTATTTCAACTCTCTTGTATTTATTGATGTTTGCTTTGGTTCCCAAAATATGGTCAATCCTTGAGAATGTTCCATGTGCACTTGAGAAGAATGTGTAACCTGCTGTTTTTGGATGAAGTGTTCTATATATATCTATTAAGTCCATCTGGTCTAATTTTTCATTTAATTCTATTATTTCCTTGTTGATTTTCTGTCTGGATGTTCTGTCCATTGGTGTTAATGGTGTGTTGAGGTCCCCTACTATTATTGTATTGTTGTTGATGTCTTCTTTTAGTTCTATTAAGAGTTGCTTTACAAATTTTGGTGCTCCTGTGTTGGGTGCGTATATATTTATAAGTGTTATGTCTTCTTGGTGGAGAGTCCCTTTTATCATTATATACTGTCCCTCTTTATCTTTCTTTATCTGTTTTGCTTTGAAATCTACCTTGTCTGATATTAGTATAGCGACACCTGCTTTCTTTTGTTCATTATTAGCTTGGAGTATTGTTCTCCATCCCTTCACTCTGAGTCTGTGTTTGTCTTTGGGGCTGAGGTGTGTTTCCTGGAGGCAGCATATTGTTGGATCTTGTTCTTTGATCCATCCTGCCACTCTGTGTCTTTTGATTGGGGAGTTCAATCCATTTACATTTAGAGTGATTATTGAGACGTGGGGGCCTACCACTCCCATTTTGTGTCTTGTTTTCCGGTTTTTTTCAGTTCCCTTTGTTTCTCGTCCCATGGTTTAATCTGTTCTGATGTAGAGCTGCTACTCTCTGTTGTTGTCCTTCTACTTATCTCCTCTGCTCTTGGTTTTGTAGCCCCTTTCCTTTTTTGGATTTTTCAGGAATGAGGGTTTTCCTGAGGATTTCCTGAAGAGGAGGTTTTGTGGCAATGAACTCCCTTAATTTTTGTTTATCTGGGAAAGTTTTTATTTCTCCATCGTATTTGAAGGATATTTTCGCTGGGTAGAGAATTCTCAGCTGTAGATTTTTGTCCTTCAGATTTTTGAATATATCATTCCACTCTCTTCTAGCCTGTAAAGTTTCTGCTGAGAAATCTGCTGATAGCCTGATGGGAGTTCCTTTGTAGGTTAGTTTCTTTTGCCTGGCTGTCCTTAATATTTTCTCCTTTTCGTTGACTTTTGCTAGCTTCACTACTATATGCCGTGGAGTTGGTCTTCTTGCATTGATAAAGTTTGGAGATCTATTGGCTTCTGTCACCTGAAGATCCATCTCCCTCACCAGATTTGGGAAGTTCTCGGCCATTATTTCTTTGAATAGGTTTTCTGCCCCTTTCTCCTTCTCTTCTCCCTCTGGTATACCTATAATCCTTACGTTGCATCTCCTAATTGTGTCTGATAATTCTCGGAGAGTTTCTTCATTTCTTTTAAGTCTTGCTTCTCTCTCCTCCTCTGCCTGCAACAATTCTATATTGCCATCTTCCAAATTGCTAATTCTTTCCTCCATATTATCGGCCCTACTGTTCAGAGCATCTAGATTTTTCTTAATCTCCTCTATTGTGTTCTTCATTTCCAATATTTCTGTTTGGTTCTTCTTTATCGTATCAAACTCTTTTGTAACATAGCTCCTGAACTCGTTGAGTTGTCGGTCAGAATTCTCTCTTAACTCATTGAGAATCTTAATGATGGCTGTTTTGAAGTCATCGTCATTTAGGTTATACATCTCATTTTCTTTGGGATTGTTTTCTGTGTATTTGTTGCTTTCTTTCTGTTCTGGAGATTTAATGTATTTTTTCATATTGCTTGACAGAAAGCCTGAAATTTTT
>NW_025797086.1:0-7057 GCF_021613505.1 Equus quagga | reverse complement strand
ACTCTGGACTGTGACGTTTAGACAACTGGTCATCCCTCCCTGGGAGCGTTCGACACACTCGCTGTTTGCCAAATGGGCTGTGAGTAGAGTCTGATTGCACCTATAAAATACTAGGACCTGGCATACAACCCTGAAGTTACATAAGGATTTGTGAAGCCATCCTGGTCTTTGCAGCAGGACTTTAACGGGCTCCTTATTTGATGCTGGGAACTGAACACCTACACAGGTGAAAGAGCTGGTTTAGGTGGTCAGAAGTTAACGCCTCATCACAAGTGGTAGATGAGGAGCAATCATCCACTGAAGCTGAATTCCTACGAACCCTGGAATCCTCCTAGGAGGTGAGAAATGGTTCCCTGGTGGACACGTTAGGTCAAACTTACAAAGATAAAACAACCATTCTCCCACTGTGTCTTGTCTGGTAACTGCCCCCCAGGACAGTCCTGGCTTTCAGTGAGCCTGAGGGCACCTGTGCGGCTGTTCAGGGAAGTTCAGTCATGTGGAGGGTAGCTGAGACTCACAGGTTAAGATTTCACCCCTGCATCAGAAGGAAGCCTACTGAGATTATAGACTGACAAATAAAAATGGCAAGTAATAGGATATATTGGAATATATGAGGAAGCCATTTGGTGTAAACCTAATTCGGCCTGACTTTGTTTTTTTTTTTTTCCAAAAGGGCCTGACTGGCTGTTGAGCACCCATTGCATATCTGCTTAGACATTTCCTATGGCCAGAACAAAGGCCCTTGAGATAAAGGTGCAACTTCCCCCCACATTAGCATTTCCTTAGAGATAAGCATTTTTCCTTAGGCTAGGAACTGATTGCTGCACTCACCTTTGACCACCCAGCTCACCTGTGACCACTCAGCTGGAGACAACAGACTGCCACCCTGCTGTGTTCACTGAGACAGAAGGCCTACCTGCTGTTTCCATCAATCGCTGTGCTGTGCTGACAGAGCAGTCTCACCACTATTGTAAAAGGGACATTTCAATCCTATGTGAAACATCCTCTCTGGGGGTATATAACCAGTCTGTGCACCCCACTTCCTTGGTGCCCTTTCTTCCTTCGGGAAGAAAGGCCCCGGGTTATAATCCTCAGATTTAAGCTCAGAATAAACTCACCCAAATTTTCATTTATAGATTGGTTGTGGATTATTTTTGTCAACAAGACGGTATCGCAAAGGGAGTGCAGAAAAGTGCCATAGAGCGAAGAAGGCTAACCCTTCCTGCTGAGATTGACAGGATCCTCTTACAATGAGATGTGCTTCTGTATTTGAGAGCATCTGTTGCATAGTAGGCACTTAACACTTCAGAGAATTTCAAGGCAAACCTGACCTCAGAAACTCCTCCACACAATGAGTACGGTTGTCGTGATAACAAGTTATACTGGTTGCTTTGTGTTGGGCACCTACTATGTAACAGGTCATGGGAGAGACTTCAGTGTTCATCCGTATCTTGTCTAGCTGCCTTTCCTGGACACAGGAGACACTACATTGCCAGGCCACTTGTAGTTACGCAGGGTCATGTGACAACCCTTTGCCAGGGAGACCTGAGCAGAAGCATTGTTTGTCACATCCAGGCATTTGAGAGCCAGTATACCAGTTTCATTCTTTCTCTCTCTCAATTCGCCAGTAAACATGGTAACCCCGTGTTGAGATGGTGGAACCAAAAGATGGAAGCAGCCTGGATCCCTGGGTCACCTAGAGCAGAAGGCCCCTGGCAAACCACATCAGAATTTATGTGCACAACAAACACACTTTTCTTGCGTTAGCCTTTGAAATGTCAGGTTTGGTCTGTTGCCCCCACTAGCAGTAAGTTTAATTGACATAGCTACTTTTGCTGTTGTTAGATTTATAAAAATACTTTATAATATAAAGATTACTATATATTGCATATATTATATATTACATATATTGCATATATTCTTGTTGCAAAAAATTCTAAAATAGAACTAAATCACAATTCCACCCTTTACAAAATTCTTCCTAAATTCAGCACCCTCCTCTGAGTTTGCCACCAATAATATATTGCTGTACGCTATTTCAAAGCTTATTCTAGGCTTTTTCATATGTAAATGTGCTACGAAATATGTGGCATTTTTAACGTACATAGCTAATGACATACATATTGATCTATCACTTTCCTTGCCACTTAATAAGATGAATGCAGGATATTCCCATGACAGCACATATAGATATAGCTCACTTTTACAAAAAACACCAAATAACCCTATTCAAAAATGGGCAAAGGAGTTGACTAGACATTTCTCCAAAGAACATATACAGTTGGCCAATAAGCAAATGAAAAGATGCCCAACATCACTAATCATTAGGGAAATGCAAATCAAAACCACAACGAGGGGTGCCAGCCCCGTGGCCGAGTGGTTAAGTTTGCGCGCTGTGCTTCGGCAGCCCAGGGTTTCGCTGGCTCGGATCCTGGTCTCGGATCCTGGGCGCAGACATGGCACCACTCATCAGGCCACAGTGAGGCAGCATTCCATGTGCCACAGCTAGAAGGACCCACAACTAAAAAGTATACAACTATGTACTGGGGGGATTTGGGGAAGAAAAAGCAGAAAAAAAAAAAAGACTGGCAACAGTTGTTAGCTCAGATGCCAATCTTTAAAAAAAACAACAAAACCACAACGAGATATAATCTCACACCCATTCAGATGGCTACTATCCCCGCCACAGCCCCAAATAAAAGCTCAGAAAATAACATCCATTGGGGAGGATGTTGAGAAATTAGAACCATTGTGCACGCTTGGTAGGAATGTAAGATGACACAGCTGCTGTGGGAAACAGTATGGCAGTTCCTCAAAAAATTAAAAATAGAATTTGCATGTGATCCAGCAATCCCATTTATGAGTATGTACCCCAAAGAATTGAAAGCTGAGTCTCAAGAAGATATTGGTACACCCATGTTCATAGCAGCATTATTCATAATAGCTAAAATGTGGGTATGACGTTGTGATTTTGAGAAAAATACATATTTGGCCATTCAGATGACCAACATATATTTCTCATATATATTTGTTCCTTGTCCAGCATTTCTGACTCACAGCTCCCAAATCCCTTCGGATTTTCTAAGTGTTGAGAGCAACAGAGGTAACTCTTTTTATGTTAATAAGCTGACTTTTGGACCCCACCCAAGGATGTGGGCTGATTGCCAGGAGAACCAAGCATATGATTAGAGAGTTGGAATTCTCAGTCCCACTCTCCCAACCCCTGAGAAGGGGAGAGGGCCTAGAGGTTGAATCAGTCACCAACAGCCAATGATTTAATCACTCATGACAATGTAATGAAGTCTCCATAAAAACCCAAGAGGACAGGGTTCGGAGAGCTTCCAGGTTGGTGAACACATAGAGGTTCGAGGACAGTGGTCTGCCCGGAGAGGGAGTGGAAGCTCTGTGCCGCTTCCTATGTACCTTGCCCTATGCAGCTCTACATTTAGCTGTGCCTGAGTTATATCCTTTTATGATAAACCAGTGATCTAGTAAGTAACATGTTTCTCTGAGTTCTGTGAACCACTTTAGCAAATTAATTTAACCTGAGGAAAGTGGCGTAGGAACCTCTGATTCCTAGCCAGTTGGTCAGAAGTACATAATAACCTGCATTTGCAATTGGCACCCTGAGTTGGAGGGGGTCATTGGAACCTCCAACCTATAGCCATTCAATGAGAAGCACAGGTAACAACCCGGGTTTACAACTGGCATCTAAGCGGCAGGTGGGGAAGTCTTATAGGACTTGAACCCTTAACCTGTGGAATCTGATGTTGTCTCCAGGTAGACAGCGTCAGAATTGAGTTGAATTCTTGGACACCCTTCTGGTGTCTGAGAATATCTTGTTGTATGTGTGAGAATCACCCCCCCAATGTTGAAATTGAGAGTCAGGACACTAAAAGAATGGGAGCAATCCAAGTGTCTATCAACAGGTGACTGGATAAGCAAAATGTGGTATAAACAGACAGTGGAATATTATTCAGCCTTAAAAAGGAAGGAAATCCTGACATATTCTGGTGAAAATTAATATACAGAAATCTTATTTTAAATGGAGTCAGGGGGCCAGAGAAGAGATCTGTCATGCACGAGCCTCTCAGTGCACACTACAGACCCCAACAGGAAGAGACATACCTTGCATCTCCCAAAGGGAGTGATATAGTTTACTACCCCAGCAGAAGGAAGGGAGGAAGGAATTCCTCCTTGTCTAGCAACAGTTCAGCCAATGAGAGACGGCCATAACTCACCAATGAAAACTCACTAGACTTCGAACTTCCAAGTTTCTCCAATGGACTCTTTGTATATAACAGCCCCACCCAACTTCATAAGAGAATGTTTTCCTCCTTTGTTTCTCTGGACATGCCTGTGGTTTGCCACAGACCACATGTCACTGATTGCAGTTCCTTGTTGTTCCAGAATGAATCCATTTTTCTGGTAAAATAACTGGTTGTTTGTTTTAGGTCGACATGCTACAACACAGATGAGACTTGAGGACATGGTGCTAAGTAAAATAAGCGAGACATGAAAAGGCAAATGCTGTATGATTCCACTTACACGAGGTACTTGGAGTAGTCAAAGTCATAGAGACAGAAAGTAGGATGATAGGTGCCAGGGTTTGGGAAAAGGTGGAATGAGGAGTTATTGTTTAATGGGTATAGTTTCGGTATTGCAAGATGAAAAGAATTCTGAAGATGGATGATGGTGATGGTTGTACAACAATAAGAAGTGGTATGTGCATTTAAAACTGGTTAGGATGATAAATTTTATGTTATGTTTATTTTACCTCAATAAAAAAATATATCTTATTAAAAAAAGACACTAGATGAACAGAAATGAAGAATGCCTTTGATGGGCTCATGAATAGATTGGACCCAGCTGAGGATAGAATGAGTGAGCTTGAAGAAACATCAACAGAAACTTCCAAAACTGAAATGTAAAGAGAACAAAGGCTGAAAAAGAAATGTGGGACAAGTGCAAAAGGTGAAACATATGCAGTAGTGGAATGCCAGAAGGGGAAGAAAGAGAGAAAGGAACAGAAGAAATATTTGAAGTGATAATGGCTGAGAACAATCCCAAATTAGTGATAGACATCAAATCACAGATTCAGGAAGCTTAGAGAACACCAAGTAGGATAAAAAACCAAAAAAAAAGAAATCTATATCCAGACATATCACATTCGAACTGCAGAAAATCAAAGAGAAAGAAAACTTGAAAGAAGCCAGAGGGAACCCAAAGTGTGAGAGGAATCCCTTCTGTTATTTCTCTTGTCAACTTAAAAAGCCAATTTGCCTGTTATTTTATCTCAAAATGAGTTTATTCAGGAATGGCCAAAAGAATTGCAATTTGGGATGTGCATGCTATAGCAAACCACAGGCAAATCCGGAAAAGAAAAGGGGGGGAGGTGCTTTTGTAGAGAAAAAGGGGAAGTAGGGAGAGGCTGTTCTAAAGGAAAATCCTTCAGTGGAAGTAACAGTTCAGGGCAGCATAGCTTCTCATTGGCTGAGCTGTGGCATTTCTCATTGGCTGGGCTGTTGCTGGATGAGAAGAGAAATCTTCCTTCAGTAGTAAAGTAGTTTTACTTCCTGTCCAAGGTGCAGGCATCCACCTCTTCCTTTTTGGTGTCATTGAGGACATATGATAGGACCTTACAGCTCCCCCTACAGGCCTTCCTGACTCCAATTCAATTTAGTTAAGGTTTCTTTTATTAATTTCCATACTCTCTCTCTCTGTTCCTGCCACTTGGCCAGCAAGTCAGACCCATTGAAGGGAAGTGCACAGTACTGTCAGGAGATTAGAGACCCATCTCCTAGCTAGAGGACCACAAGGGCGTCCCCTGGGAGCCAGAGAGTGTGGCGAAGGAGTTTTGTTCCCAACAGTTTTAGCTGTCCATGACCAGTGTCGATGACGTGTGGTGCAGCTGTTCTGAGCGGAAAGTGCCAGAGCTGGCCCCACCCCGGGCTGTGTCATACTCAGTGCTGTCAGGTGTGCTCCCAGGCTCAGCAGTCGTTTGGATTCCATCACTTGCAGCAGCTTGCAAAGGCAGCATGGCGAGTTTTCCTTCAGGAGGAGGGCAAAGCTTCCAGGAGCAGTTCTGGGAACCAAGATCAAAAAGCTCTCCCCTGCACCACATATCCTTCAGTGTCCGGTTTTGTTTTTCCTCCATCATTACAAAATCAGCCTGTCCCACACAGTGATCAAATTTACATTGTTTCCATCATCCCCTCTTCTCCCCCAGATCCTTTTGTCTGGAAGGATTGTATGCAAGAGGGTCAAAGGCATTTTCACAGACAAACATTGTCATACAAGTGAGCCAGAAAGACATGTCATATTCAGGGTGTGGTCAGGATGAAATCCTAACATTTCAATGATTTTCAAAACGGATTTACATAACCCTTTTCATCCTGATTGCTTATCCAGTGAGGGGTGGAGAAGAGGGCAAGGCCTTTCTGGGAACAGCTCCCTTAACACTCACACTGCCTGGTGCATGCACCAGGAGAAAGGTGAGGGAAACAGCCAGGCAGTCAGTCCTTGCTGCAAACTGCGACCAACCTGTCTAGTCAAAGGCAGAGGAATGTCCTGAGAGGGGGTCTGAGTGGAATCTGTCTGGTGTGCATGGAGGGCTCCCAGTCCGCATGATGGGCCTGCCCCCAATGTACAACTTGCACAGGCATCCCAAGTTAGGAGTGCAATCATCCACCTCGGAAATGCAGTGCCCATGAGCAGCTCTATCTCTCTTGGTCCCATTTGATATCAAGCCCTTTGTTGCGGGCATCTGCAAAAGACCCAGATGGTGCAGGGCAGCACTCAAGAAGCTTTGACAGATTCAGGCCCCACAGAGGGGCGTCCCAAATCCACAACAGTCCCAGAGTCCAAGACCTGTTCGTTGAGCTTGGCCCGCTTTCCGTCCAGCACAGTTCATGCTGAGGCTCAAAGAGGCCATCGTGGGCAGTTTTAGGTTTTAGTTTAGAGTTAAAGTTGGTCAATTAGGATTTGTCAGTTTGAGGTCCAAAAGAAAATCAGTGGCTTTTCTGCAGCAGCAGGAAAGCCGAGACGCTGCAAGGCC
>NW_025797085.1:0-7159 GCF_021613505.1 Equus quagga | reverse complement strand
ACTCTGGACTGTGACGTTTAGACAACTGGTCATCCCTCCCTGGGAGCCTTCGACACACTTGCTGTTTGTCAAATGGGCTGTGAGTAGAGTCTCATGGCGCCTATAATCTACTGGGACCTGAGATACAACCCTGAATCTACACAGAGGGTTTGTGAAGCCATCCTGGTGCTTGCAGTAGGACTTTAACGGGCTCCTTATTTGATGCTGGGAACTGAACACATACACAGGTGAAAGAGCTGATTAAAGTGGTCAGAAACTAACGCCTCATCACAAGCAGTAGATGAGGAGGAATCATCCACTGAAGCCAAATTCCTGCTAGCCCTGGAATCCTCCTAGGAGGTGAGAAATGGTTCTCTGGTAGACATGTTGGTCAAATTTAGAAAGCAAATATAACCATTCTCCCACTGTGTCTTGTCTGGTACCTGCCCCCCAGGAAAGTCCTGTCTTTCAGTGAGCCTGGGGGCACCTATGCCACTGTTCAGGGAAGTTCAGTCATGTGGAGGGTAGACGAGACTCACAGGTTAAGATTTCACCCCTGCATCAGAAGGAAGCCTACTGAGATTATAGACGGTATCGCAAAGGGAGTGCAGAAAAGTGCCATAGAGCAAAGAAGGCGACCCTCCCTGCTGAGATTGACAAGATACTCTTAAAATGAGATGTGGTTCTGTATTTGAGAGCATCCATTGCACAGTAGGCACTTAACACTTCAGGGGCTTTCAAGGCAAATGTGACCTCAGAAACTCCTCCACACAATGAACACGGATGTCGTCCTAACAAGTTATAATGGTTGCTTTGTGTTGGGCACCTACTATGTAACAGGGCATGGGAGAGACTTCAGTGCTTATCCATATCTTGTCTAGCTGCCTTTCCTGGACACAGGAGACACTACATTGCCAGGCCACTTGTAGTCACGGAGGGTCATGTGACAATCCTTTGCCAGGGCAGACCTGAGCAGAAGCATTGTTTGTCACATCCAGGCATTTGAGAGACGGTATACCAGTTCCATTCTCTCTCTCTCTCAATTCACCAGTAAACATGGTAACCCCGTGTTGAGATGGTGGAACCAAAAGATGGAAGCAGCCTGGATCCCTGAGTCACCTAGAATGGAAGGTGTCTGGTAAACTGCATCAGAATTTATGTGCACAACAAATACACTTTTGTTGTGTTAGCCTTTCAAATGTCAGGGTTGGTCTGTTGCCCACGCTAGCAGTAACTTTAATTGACATAGCTGCTATTGCTGTTGTTAGGTTTATAAAAATACTTTGTAATATACAGATTAATATATATTGCATGTATTATATATTACATATATTGCATATATTCCTATAAAAAATTCTAAAATAGAGCTAAATCACAATTTCTCCATTTACAAAAATCTTCCCAAGTTCATCCCTCTCCTCTGAGTTTGCCACCAATAACATATTGCTATATGCTATTTCAAAGCTTATTCTAGGCTTTTTCATAAATAAATGTGCTATGAAATATGTGGCATTTTTTTTAATGTGCATAGGTAATGACGTACATATTGATCTCTCACTTTCCTTTGCCACCTAATAAGATGGATGCGGGATATTCCCATGACAGCACATATAGATATAGGTCACTTCTGCAAAAACACCAAATAACCTTATTCAAAAATTGGCAAAGGAATTGAATAGAAATTTCTCCAAAGAACATATACACGTGGCCAATAAGCAAATGAAAAGATGCCCAACATCACTAATCATTAGGGAAATGCAAATCAAAACCACAATGAGATACAATCTCACACCCATTCAGATGGCTATTATCCCCCCACCCCTCCCAAAAAAGAGCCCAGAAATTAAGACCTGTTGAAGAGGATGTTGAGAAATTGGAACCATTGTGCATGGTTGGTGGGAATGTATGATGACACCACTGCTGGGGAAAACAGTATGGCAGTTCCTCAAAAAATTAAACATACAATTTGCATATGACCCAGCAATCCCATTTCTGAGTATGTACCACAAAGAATTGAAAGCTGGGTCTCAAAAAGATATTTGTACACCCATGTTCATAGCAGCATTATTCATAGTAGCTAAAATGTGGGTATGACATTGTGATTTTGAGAAAAATATGTATTTGGTCATTCAGATGATCAACATATATTTCTCATATATATTTGTTCCTTGTCCAGGGTTCCTGACTCACAGCTCCCAAAGCCCTTGGGATTTTCTAAGCATTGAGAGTGACAGAGGTGTCTCTTGTTATGTTAATGAGCTGACTTTTGGACCCCATCCAAGGATGGGGGCTGATTGCCAGGAGAACCAAGCATATGATTAGAGGGTTGGAATTCTCAGTTCCACTTTCCCAACCCCTATGAAGGGGAGAGGGCCTAGAGGTTGAATCAGTCACCAATGGCCACTGATTTAATCACTCACGACAATGTAATGAAGTCTCCATAAAAACCCAAGAGGACAGGGTTTGGAGAGCTTCCAGGTTGGTGAAGACGTGGAGATTCGGAGACAGTGGTCTGCCTGGAGAGGGCATGGAAGCTCTGTGCCCCTTCCTATTGTCGACGCAAATAATCCATAACCAACCTATAAATCAAAATTGGGGTGAGTTTATTATGAACCAGAGTGAGGATTATAACCCGGAAGGCCTTAGAAGGCATTCCAGAGAAGCATGAGTTTCAGTACAGTCTTCTATCTTTTTAGAACTAAGAAGATACATTAAACACCCCCAGGATACATTTTCAAAGAGGTATTCAGTTGCAAATTAGCAGGTCAACATGATGCCAGGAAAAGAACTAATTTGGGCGTTACCAATAGGGCATTACCAATAGGGTGTTGTCACCAAGAGGGCCTAGGAGGGGAAGTATGCATTCTTTGTCTCAAGAGAGATTCCTTTAGTGGATAAGCAGATGTACAATGTATGTTTGATAGGCCATAAGTCAGGCTTTCTAGTTCAAGCCAAATCAGTTTTGAAGTCGAACAGTTACCCCATATACTTCAATATGTGAAAATCTCTTATCACTATGTACCTTGCCCTATGCAGCTCTACATCTGTCTGTGCCTGAGTTATATCCTTTCACAATAATCCAGTGATCTAGTAAGTAACGTTTCTCTGAGTTCTGTGAGCTGCTCTAGCAAATTAATTTAACCTGAGGAGGGTGTCGTGGGAACCTCTGATTTTTAGCCAGTTGGTCAGAAGTATATAATAACCTGCATTCGCAATTGGCACCCTGAGTTGGAGGGGGTCATTGGAACCTCCAACCTATAGCCGTTCAACGAGAAGCACGGGTAACAACCTGGGTTTACAACCGGCATCTGAAGTCGGGGGTGGGGCAGTCTTGTAGGACTGAACCCTTTACCTCCGGAATCTGGTGCTGTCTCCAGGTAGATAGTGTCAGAATTGAGTTGAATTCTTGGTGGCAAATAGAATTGGCAAGCAATAGGATATATTGGAGTATATGAGGAAGCCATTTGGTGTAAACCTAATTCAGCCTGACCTTGTTTTTCCAAAAGGGCCTGACTGTGGCTGTTGAGCATGCAGTGTATATCTGCTTTAGACATTCCCTATGGCAAGAACAAAGGCCCTTGAGATAAAGGTGCAACTTCCCTCCCCCTCCCAACGTTGGCATTTCCTTAAAGATTAAGCATCTTTCCTTAGGCTAGGAACTGATTGCTGCGCTCACCTGTGACCACCCAGCTCGAGACAACAGACTTGCTTCCTGCTGCGCCTGCCAAGATAGCAGACCCTCTACCTGCTGGGTCTATCAAGGGCTGTGCCGACAGGGCAATCTTGTGACTATCGTAAGAGGGACATTTCAATCATATGTGAAACATCCTCTTTGAGGGTATATAACCACTCTGTATACCCCCACTTCTTTGGAGTGCTCCGCTCCTTTGTGGAAGGACTCTCCTGGGCCATGGTCCTCACATTCTAGCTCAGAATAAACTCTCCCAAATTTTCATTTATAGATTGGTTATGGATTATTTTCGTCCACATTGGACACTCTTCTCGTGTCTGAGAATATCTTGTTGTATGTGTGGGAATCACCCCCCCAATGTTGAAATTGAGAGTCAGGACACTAAAAGAATGGGAGCAATCCAAGCATCTATCAACAGGTGACTGAATAAGCAAAATGTGGTACAAACGTACAATGGAATATTATTCAGCCTTAAAAAGGAAGGAAATTCTGACATATTCTGCTGACAATTAATATACAGAAACCTTATTTTAAATGGAGTCAGGAGGCCAGAAGAGAGATCTCTCATGCACAAGCTTCTCAATGCACCCTACAGAGCCCAACAGGAAGAGACATACCTTGCATCTCCCACAGGAAGTGATATACTTTACCACCCCAGCAGAAGGAAGGGAGGAAGAAATTCCTCCTTGTCCAGCAACAGTTCAGCCAATGAGAGACGGCCATAACTCATCAATGAAAACTCACTAGACTTCAAGCTTCCAAGTTCCTCCAATGGACTCTTTGTACATAACAGCCCCACCCAGCTTCATAAGAGAATGTTTTCCTCCTTTGTTTCTCTGGAGATGCCTGTGGTTTGCCACGGACCACATGTCACTGATTGCAGTTCTTTGTTGTTCCCGAATGAACCCATTTTGCTGGTAAAATAACTGGCTGTTTGTTTTAGGTCAACATGCTACAACACAGATGAGCCGTGAGGACACTGTGCTAAGTAAAATAAGCGAGACATGAAAAGGAAAATGCTGTATGATTCCACTTACATGAGGTACTTGGAGTAGTCAAAGTCATAGAGACAGAAAGTAGAATGATAGGTGCCAGGGTTTGGGAAAAGGTGGAATGTGGAGTTATTGTTTAAGGGGTATAGAGTTTCTTGGGTATTGCAAGATGAAAAGAATCCTGGAGATGGATGATGGCGATGATTGCACAACAATAAGAATGTGCTTAATACCACTGAACTGTGCATTTAAAACTGGTTACGATGGTAAATTTTATATTTATTTTACCTCAATAAAAAATATTAAAAAAGACACTGTAACAGAAATGAAGAATGCCTTTGATGGGCTCATCAATAGACTGGACCCAGCAGAGGACAGAATGAGCGAGCTTGAAGATTCATCGACAGAAACTTCCAAAACTGAAATGTAAAGAGAACAAAGACAGAAAAAGAAATGTGGGACAAGTGCAAAAGGTGAAACATTCAGTAGTGGAATTCCAGAAGGGGAAGAAAGAGAGACAGGAACAGAAGAAATATTTGAGGTGATAATGGCTGAGAACATCCCCAAATTCACGACATCAAACCACAGATTCAGGAAGCTCAGAGAACACCAAGTAGGATACAAAACAAACAAAAAATCTGCAGCCAGACATATATTCAAACTGCAGAAAATCAAAGAGGAAGAAAACTTGAAAGAAGCCAGAGGGAACCAAAAGTGTGAGAGGAATCCCTTCTGTTATTTCTCTTGTCAACTTAAAAAGTCAATTTGCCTGTTATTTTATCTCAAAATGAGTTTATTCAAGAATGGCCAAAATAATTGCAATTTGGGATGTGCATGCTATGGAAAACCACAGGCAAATTCAGAAAAGAAAGGAGGGGAGGTGCTTTTGTAGAGAAAAAGGGGGAGTATGGAAGGGCTGTTCTGGAGGAAGGTCCTTTGGGGGGAAGTTACAGTTCAGAGTGGCATATCTTCTCATTGGCTGGGCTGTTGCTGCATGAGTAGAGAAATCTTCCTTCAGTGGTAAAGTAGTTTTACTGCCTGTCCAAGATGCAGGCATCCCCCTCTTCCTTTTTGGTGTCATGGAGGACATATCATAGGGCATAAGATCTCCCCCTACAGGCCTTCCTGACTCCAATTCAATATAGTTCAGGTTTTTTTAAATTAATTTCCATATTCTCTCTCTATGCTCCTGCCACTTGGCCAGTGAGTCAGACCCATTCGAGGGAAGTGCACAGCAGTGTCAGGAGACTAGAGACCCATCTCCTAGCTAGAGGACTACAAGGGAGTCCCCTGGGGGCCAGAGAGTGTGTTGAAGGCATTTTGTTCCAAACAAAAGCGTCCATGACCAGTGTCGATGACGTGTGGTGCAGCTGTTCTGAGCGGAAAGTGCCAGAGCTGGGCCCACCCCAGGGTGTGTCATAGTCAGTGCTGTCAGGTGTGCTCCCAGGCTCAGCAGTCGTTTGGATTCCATCACTTGCAGCAGCTTGCAAAGGCAGCATGGTGAGTTTTCCTTCAGGAAGAGGGTAAAGCTTCCAGGAGCAGTTCTGGAAAACCAAGATCAAAAAGCTCTCCCCTGTACCACATATCCCCCGGTGTCTGGTTATGTTTTTCCTTCATCATTCCAAAATCAGTGTGTCCCATTCAGTGATCAAACTTTACATTGCTTCCATAATCCCCTCTTCTCCCCCAGACCCTTTTACCTGAAAGGATTGTATGCAAGAGGGGCAAAGGCATTTTCACAGACAAACATCCTCATACAAGTGAGCCTGAAAGACATGTCATGTTCAGGATGTGGTCAGGATGAAATCCCGACATGTCAGCAACTTTCAAAATAGATTTACATAACCCTTTTCATCCTGATCGCTTATCCAGTGAGGGGTAGAGAAGAGGGCAAGGCCTTTCTGGGGACAGCTCCGTTAACACTCACACTGCCTGGCGCATGCACCAGGAGAAAGGTGAGGGGAAAAGTCAGGCAGTCAGTCCTTGTTGCAAACTGTGACTAACCCGCCTACTCAAAGGCAGAGGAACGTCCTGAGGGGGTCTAAGTGGGATCTGGCTGAAGTACATGGTGGATCCCATTCCCCATGATTGGCCCTCCTCTCATGTACAACTTGCACAGGCATCCCAAGTTAGGAGTGCAATCACCCACCTCAGAAATGCAGTGCCCATGAGCGGCTCCATCTCACTTGTTCCCATCCGATATCAAGCCCTTCATCGCGGGCATCTGCAAAAGACCCAGACGGTGCAGGGCAGCACTCAAGATACTTTAACAGATTTGGAGCCCACAGAGGGGCGTCCCAAATCTGCAACAGTTCCAGAGTCCAAGACCTGTTCATCGAGCTTGGCCTGCTTTCCATTCAGCACAACTCGTGTTGAGGCTATAACAGCCCATCGTGGACAGTTTTAGCTTTTATCTTAAAGTTGGTCAATTAGGGTTGGTGGGTTTGGGGTCCAAAAGGAGTCAGTGGCTTTTCTGCAGCAGCAGGAAAGCCGAGAC
>NW_025797084.1:0-2935 GCF_021613505.1 Equus quagga | reverse complement strand
TTAGATATTGGTTATGGTTGCACAGCTCTGTGACTATACTAAAAAATCATTGAATTGTACACTTTAAATGGACAAATTGTATAGTATGCAAATTATAGCTCGAAACTTTAACAAAAAAAAGTAGGAGAAGGATAAAAGCAGTGACGTAAGGAGTCATTGATGAAGATGAAGGTCAAAATATTGATTAACTCTAGACTTCAAGTAATGTGTGTACGTTAAAATTTCTATGGTAATCACCAAAGGAAGAAAAATAGAGTGCATAATTTATAAAATAAGACAGAAAATGTAATAAGAAAATATAATATTCTTAGTCTTGCAGAAAGCAGTTTTGGTATGGGTTTTGCATTTGATACGGTCTTCTTCCTCACCACGTGTCTCTCCTAACCTTACTTCCAGATTATTGGTGTGCTATCTGTCCTTCCAATGGCAAAGGAATCAGCTTCAGTTGATGATCTAGATTTCCATTCAGATATAAACCCCTCTCATAATTAATGCAAACCCATCTCAGATGCCATCACAGCACTTTTAGGCTATTAGGACTTTTTAATCCTTTCTCAAAAGGCCTGGATATTTAGCGGGGCACCCTGAGGCTGAATCACTGATGTTTTGCTCAACACTATGTTAAGGGGAAATCACAATTTATGTTTGTAACATTTATTGAGGTCTGCTCTGTGCCAGATACTGTGTTGTTTCATCATACAAGTTACTTCTCACTAACAAGTTCTGTATATTTACTGATGGGTAAATTAGAAAGTCAGGACTCAGGCCAAGGTCTTTCTATTTCAGTACAACTGTTACATGCCTCTAGAGCTTAGGGCACGGTATACGAATGGGCCGGGGTCCCTCATCCTGTGGTTCGACTGCACATGGAAAATCTTACCTGCCTGCTGCGCTAAATGGAGCAAGGAGGAAACCTATCTAAGCAATTCAGACAAAGTAGAATTTGTTTTGCTGAAAATGATTCAAATCATTAAATTCAACAAATACCCATTAAACCTCTATTATCTGTAAGGCTCCACAACCCTTTGCAAGTGCCAACTATAAATTAGATTTGGTTTATGTGAAATCCTCCCCTGTTATTGCTAGGCTGCAGTGCCATATTTTCATTTTTGCTCCATTTATTTGATCTTTTAAAAAAGACATATACATTTCCAACCTGTGTCAAGATCAGACATCCCTGATGAACCAACTGCTATTTCAGGAAGAAAGAATAAGTGCAATGCTCTGGTTTCATGAAGCAGCTGAAAGCACCATGGCGATGATTCTTCACTGCTTCCTTCATCTTTCTCTAAACTCTCCTAAACTGGCTGGATCAGGTCCCTCCCAAGCTCTTTGCTATCTGGGAATGCTAACTTCTTATTAGCCCGAAGTTGAGTAGCCACAGCCCCATCTGTTCAACCTCAGGGGTCTCCAGTCCCAACTAGATTTAGAATTTATAAATTCAGAGAAAGCTCTCTCCTACCTGTGAGGCCTGTATAACGCCTTCTGGGTCACCATATCCTGCCTACCAGACCAAGTCACATAAGCAGCTCTGTGAAAAATGCCCTATCACTGGTGCTGGTCAGTGCTTTCCTGCCAATATGGTAATAAGGAGATTAGGGTTTAATCAGATCTGATCCAAATTCCTCTCTTGAGCTCCCTTTTGAATATGTTCCATTGAGACCTTGGTTTTGCCACTTAATATGCAGAAAGACAATAAGGAGCTTAAGATAGACATGTATCTAAGCCCCCTCTCAACTTGGGAAACCAAAATTGCAACAAATGCCTCCCAACTCTCAGGAGTCTGAGGTGTCAATGGAGCTGGACTAGGGAAGATGATTTGTTCTGTGTCCTTTCACATGCTCTGTGGAGGCTATAAATAATGAGAGTTTGCTCTTTGGCCCCCTCCCATGTCCCTGAGACCAAGAAGCCAGACCCAGAAAAGGTGCCCAGGGCAGTGTATTGGCACCTTGATCTCAACTACTTTATCCATGCATCAGGAGCCTCATAAATGAAATTTCACTCAGAAAAATCAATTGTCAGGGAAGAAAATAGAAGCCTTTGACTTTGTTCACGTATTTATTGAATAGCTATTTCTTGAATGTCCACCCTTTGCCCCACCCGATAATAAGTCAGACTGCCTTCCTAAAGACAGAAACATCAGGGACCATACATGCCCACCCAGAGCTTCCCATCATTTCCCATAGTAAGTGGTAACTGAATAAAAGGCCATCTGTGTCAGGAGGCATAGGTACTGAACCCAAAAATAGGGTTGAAGGAATTTGAGGCAAGTGAGACCTCAATAAACTGGCAGATCAGAAAAACCCTCTTAATGAAGGTCTGATTTGGTGGAGGAGGATGGATGGGAGAGTTCGCCCATGCATAGAAAAGAGAACCTTTGGATGGTTAATTTGTCCAGCAATACGGCACCCAGATTGAACCACCTGCTACAAACATCTAAAAAGGCTGATTTTAATTCTTTTAACTTCTTGATTTAGCATAAGTAGTCAAGAAAGTAAATAATTTCAAACCAGAGAATAAGAGAATAAGGAACCTTCAGATTTAAAATGATCACTGAAGCCAACTTTAGCGTTAAAAGTATTTACCAAACCTCGTAAACATGAATACTAGGTATATCAATACAATGGAATATTATTTGGCTATAAAAAGAAATGAAGTATTGACATATTTTAAAACACAGATAAATCTAGAAAGCATTATGCTAAGTGAAAGAAGCTAGCCACAAATGACAACATATTGTATAACCCATTTATTTGAAATATCTAGAATAGACAAATCCATAGAGGCAGAAAATAAATTAGTGGTTGATAGGAGCTGGAGGATTGGGGCAAAATGGAGAGTGACTGCTAAGGGGTATGGAGTTTTTATTAGGGGAGGTGAGAAAAATGTTGTAAAATTAGATATTGGTTATGGTTGCACAGCTCTGTGACTATAC
>NW_025797083.1:0-2935 GCF_021613505.1 Equus quagga | reverse complement strand
GTATAGTCACAGAGCTGTGCAACCATAACCAATATCTAATTTTACAACATTTTTCTCACCTCCCCTAATAAAAACTCCATACCCCTTAGCAGTCACTCTCCATTTTGCCCCAATCCTCCAGCTCCTATCAACCACTAATTTATTTTCTGCCTCTATGGATTTGTCTATTCTAGATATTTCAAATAAATGGGTTATACAATATGTTGTCATTTGTGGCTAGCTTCTTTCACTTAGCATAATGCTTTCTAGATTTATCTGTGTTTTAAAATATGTCAATACTTCATTTCTTTTTATAGCCAAATAATATTCCATTGTATTGATATACCTAGTATTCATGTTTACGAGGTTTGGTAAATACTTTTAACGCTAAAGTTGGCTTCAGTGATCATTTTAAATCTGAAGGTTCCTTATTCTCTTATTCTCTGGTTTGAAATTATTTACTTTCTTGACTACTTATGCTAAATCAAGAAGTTAAAAGAATTAAAATCAGCCTTTTTAGATGTTTGTAGCAGGTGGTTCAATCTGGGTGCCGTATTGCTGGACAAATTAACCATCCAAAGGTTCTCTTTTCTATGCATGGGCGAACTCTCCCATCCATCCTCCTCCACCAAATCAGACCTTCATTAAGAGGGTTTTTCTGATCTGCCAGTTTATTGAGGTCTCACTTGCCTCAAATTCCTTCAACCCTATTTTTGGGTTCAGTACCTATGCCTCCTGACACAGATGGCCTTTTATTCAGTTACCACTTACTATGGGAAATGATGGGAAGCTCTGGGTGGGCATGTATGGTCCCTGATGTTTCTGTCTTTAGGAAGGCAGTCTGACTTATTATCGGGTGGGGCAAAGGGTGGACATTCAAGAAATAGCTATTCAATAAATACGTGAACAAAGTCAAAGGCTTCTATTTTCTTCCCTGACAATTGATTTTTCTGAGTGAAATTTCATTTATGAGGCTCCTGATGCATGGATAAAGTAGTTGAGATCAAGGTGCCAATACACTGCCCTGGGCACCTTTTCTGGGTCTGGCTTCTTGGTCTCAGGGACATGGGAGGGGGCCAAAGAGCAAACTCTCATTATTTATAGCCTCCACAGAGCATGTGAAAGGACACAGAACAAATCATCTTCCCTAGTCCAGCTCCATTGACACCTCAGACTCCTGAGAGTTGGGAGGCATTTGTTGCAATTTTGGTTTCCCAAGTTGAGAGGGGGCTTAGATACATGTCTATCTTAAGCTCCTTATTGTCTTTCTGCATATTAAGTGGCAAAACCAAGGTCTCAATGGAACATATTCAAAAGGGAGCTCAAGAGAGGAATTTGGATCAGATCTGATTAAACCCTAATCTCCTTATTACCATATTGGCAGGAAAGCACTGACCAGCACCAGTGATAGGGCATTTTTCACAGAGCTGCTTATGTGACTTGGTCTGGTAGGCAGGATATGGTGACCCAGAAGGCGTTATACAGGCCTCACAGGTAGGAGAGAGCTTTCTCTGAATTTATAAATTCTAAATCTAGTTGGGACTGGAGACCCCTGAGGTTGAACAGATGGGGCTGTGGCTACTCAACTTCGGGCTAATAAGAAGTTAGCATTCCCAGATAGCAAAGAGCTTGGGAGGGACCTGATCCAGCCAGTTTAGGAGAGTTTAGAGAAAGATGAAGGAAGCAGTGAAGAATCATCGCCATGGTGCTTTCAGCTGCTTCATGAAACCAGAGCATTGCACTTATTCTTTCTTCCTGAAATAGCAGTTGGTTCATCAGGGATGTCTGATCTTGACACAGGTTGGAAATGTATATGTCTTTTTTAAAAGATCAAATAAATGGAGCAAAAATGAAAATATGGCACTGCAGCCTAGCAATAACAGGGGAGGATTTCACATAAACCAAATCTAATTTATAGTTGGCACTTGCAAAGGGTTGTGGAGCCTTACAGATAATAGAGGTTTAATGGGTATTTGTTGAATTTAATGATTTGAATCATTTTCAGCAAAACAAATTCTACTTTGTCTGAATTGCTTAGATAGGTTTCCTCCTTGCTCCATTTAGCGCAGCAGGCAGGTAAGATTTTCCATGTGCAGTCGAACCACAGGATGAGGGACCCCGGCCCATTCGTATACCGTGCCCTAAGCTCTAGAGGCATGTAACAGTTGTACTGAAATAGAAAGACCTTGGCCTGAGTCCTGACTTTCTAATTTACCCATCAGTAAATATACAGAACTTGTTAGTGAGAAGTAACTTGTATGATGAAACAACACAGTATCTGGCACAGAGCAGACCTCAATAAATGTTACAAACATAAATTGTGATTTCCCCTTAACATAGTGTTGAGCAAAACATCAGTGATTCAGCCTCAGGGTGCCCCGCTAAATATCCAGGCCTTTTGAGAAAGGATTAAAAAGTCCTAATAGCCTAAAAGTGCTGTGATGGCATCTGAGATGGGTTTGCATTAATTATGAGAGGGGTTTATATCTGAATGGAAATCTAGATCATCAACTGAAGCTGATTCCTTTGCCATTGGAAGGACAGATAGCACACCAATAATCTGGAAGTAAGGTTAGGAGAGACACGTGGTGAGGAAGAAGACCGTATCAAATGCAAAACCCATACCAAAACTGCTTTCTGCAAGACTAAGAATATTATATTTTCTTATTACATTTTCTGTCTTATTTTATAAATTATGCACTCTATTTTTCTTCCTTTGGTGATTACCATAGAAATTTTAACGTACACACATTACTTGAAGTCTAGAGTTAATCAATATTTTGACCTTCATCTTCATCAATGACTCCTTACGTCACTGCTTTTATCCTTCTCCTACTTTTTTTTGTTAAAGTTTCGAGCTATAATTTGCATACTATACAATTTGTCCATTTAAAGTGTACAATTCAATGATTTTTTAGTATAGTCACAGAGCTGTGCAACCATAACCAATATCTAA